>NC_134020.1:18514250-18814250 GCF_040712315.1 Castanea sativa
ATAAAAATCTAATTCAACCACACATGTAATTCCCCTTCAACAACAATAGGATGACTCTATTGGTACTCCCAATTTTATGCTTCTTTACTTATCTTTTGATGTCAAACTTGAATCTCTATACATTAATAATAATTTTTTTTTTTTTGAAACGGGAAAAAAGAGAGTTGATATTATTTTTCATTTAATTAAAAATTTTAAAGGGTTATAAATGAACCAAACTCTTTATGAACAATTCTAGTTCGGTTTTAGAAAATACTTATTTAAATTAGTTTGTTTAGAAAATATGCCAAATTCAAGTCCAAGTTTAGGCTCAATTACTAAACGAATCAAGTTCAAACATAATAATATGCTCGTGAACAAACTTGTGAATATGATACTCGATTTAACTGTATATAATATTTTAATTTTTTTTATGTATTTTTGTTTAAAAATATATTTATGTGGACTTCATATTGGATTGTATAAATTTGTAAATATTCATATGATATCAAATTATTATTTGTAGTTTATTAATTGATAATATAAACAGCCCATTTCATAAATTTATACATGAATGGGTAAAAAAATTACAATTATAATATTACTATATATGTAAAAAAAAAAAAAAAGATTAACCAAGTTTTTGTGAATAAGTTTGAGCTTGTTCAACAAGAAAATGAATCAAGTTTGAACATATAGTCTTGTTTTGTTATGAGCTCGAGATCAGTTCATATTCAAAATAAAATTAAATGAATAATCCTAAATTTTTAAAACCCAACTCAGCTCAATTCATTTGCAACTCTAGATACATGATACATTGTTCTCTAGTTATACTTATAGAAGTTTCCAACCCTACGTACACTGTTCTTTAGCTATACTTATAGAAATATTGTTATATATCTTCATGATTGATTTTCAAAATTAAGTACAAAATGGATATGTAATGTATTCTTTTTTTTTTTAAGTTACATCTACGTATTAAAAATATTATTTAATTTAAAAAGGATAAATTTGTCAAATGGGATTTTTTTAAATAGTTTCCCTGGTTGTGTACATTAGTATATAGTATAGATATACTATTGCAAATATTTACTAAATATTTACTAACTATAGGCAGAGAGAGAGAGAGAGAGAGAGAGAGAGAGAGAGAGAGATAGGCAGAGAGAGAGAGAGAGAGAGAGAGAGAGAGAGAGAGAGAGAGAGAGAGAGAGAGAGAGAGAGAGAGGAACAAAGAAGTATGTCTTATGTCAACTCTTTAACCAAGTTTTTGTATCTCTCCTATCCATACACAAGGCAACTCCATTGCATATCTTTTAGCTAAGATAGTTTGATTTTCTTTTCTTTTTTTAATTGAGAGGTGCTACGTCCACAACATTTTCACAACAAATCATATGTGTAAAGTTGTTATAGGTTCTAATTTGAATTCAAAACTTAAATTAATACTTTTTTATCCATCCGTAACAATCAATAACAACCTATTATTTAGGACTTGTTGTAAAAATATTGTGGATATAGCATTTTTCTTTTTAATTTGAACAAAGTCTGTTCCATTGGATATTAATAATCTTGCATTGGCTGAGATAAGCTTGCTTTTTAATCTCTAATCTATATATCTTTGTATTATTTTTCAACAAATATAAATATATATATATATATAGAGGCAGAGAGAGAGAGGAACAAAGAAGTAATTAGCAAATAATGGATGGTTTATAATCATAATTAAGCTACTATTTGTACATTTGATACTTTAAATAGGATGAGCATTAAATGACGGATTATCCGAAAAGCCCCACTTTTGTTAAAGATGCTTTAATTGTGGTTGCCGCCAATATATGGCTAGTTTTTTTTTTTTTTGAGTAAAAATATATAGCTAGTTAAAGCTAGATGACTATGCCTAAAAAAATGTTGGTGATCGTTAGTTAGTTATACTTGAAGTGCATGTTTTGATCCATCAAAAACCGGGAAAAAAAAAAAAAAGAGTTTGAAATGGTCCATATATATAACTCAGCAATAGTGCTTCCCTTTCAAAATTTATCTGCTTCCGATTTTAAATCATAATTGGTGGCCGGGGTTTATGTCATTTTTCAGAAATTAGAAAGGTCAACAACAATATTGCTGATATTTAGTCGTGAATCCTTTAAATCAAAAGCAAATAAGGTTTTTAAGACCCATCATAAATGTGGAAGTGGAAGTATAAAAAAGAGAGTAATAAAAGAACACGAGGATTATGTGGTTTAGTCTAATGACTTTCATCCACATAAAAAACCTTAATAGTTACATTTTTTATTATAAAGATGAAGTATAAATTTTGTGTTATAATGAACCAAACATGGATATATATACATATAAGGCTAAATCCTAGAATAATCATACACTAACTATGGGTTAAGAGACTTGTAGTACAAATAGGTGGTTTTATTTGGATTTATGCTATTGGATTAATATATCTCTAACAAATAAATCAAAACCCATCGTAGAGCTAATTTTTGTTGTTTATATATATATATATATATATATATATATATAAATGGATGAAATAACTTCCTGCCTTCTAATTATTACGTGTTTATGACTCTATGATTTCTTTATAAGTTTCTAATTCGATCTTAAGAGTTAAGTCCTATATGATCTCGTGAAAGTTGATTATGGTGTTGCAAGTCATGTTGTTATCCTTTGAGATATTCCAAAGAAAATAAGTGTCCAATATGAAACTCAAAGTGTTTTATATTATTTATTTTTTTAAAGATAAATCTAGATTTGCATATCAGAACCTATAATATAAGCCAGTATTTTAGATTTGAATTTCAGGGATTGGTAACACTTTGAGACAGTGTTCAAGGATTCTCAACATCACATGTTTGTGATGGTGTTCAAGATTCTCAGCATCACATGTTTGAAATTGCAAATCTTATACCAAACATCCATTAGACGAGAATAGGCACACATTTATACGGTGTCACTTCGTTTCAGTGCCAACTTGACTAATGAGGGTTTACGAATCCCAAATTTGTCTATAACTTCAGTTTACCATTAACATTAAATAAATCATGGTTGTGATTCTTTTATCATCAAAAAAAAAAAAAAAAATACACACACACACACACACATATATATATATATATATATATAATAAAGGTGGGTCACCGATTCCCGTGATGCATTGTCGCGAATAATATCACACGCAATTTGATCACTCACATTTCTTCAGGTATCATAATATTAAATCGAATTTACCGCTAATTTATAAGGGTCTATTTGGATAGAACTTATTGTTGAAAACTGAAAACTAAAAACTAAAAACACTATAGCAAAATAATTTTTAAATGTGTGAATAGTGCCGTGGGACCAATTTTTAATGAAAAAGTTGCTGAAAAGTGAAGTTTGTGGGTCCCGTAAACAGTGCACGGGAGAAAAGTCAACAACTGTGGCTTAAAAAAAAAAAAAAAAAAAACACGCAAGAAGAAAACGCAGCCATGAATAAGTTGGATCCAAACACTCACTAATCCAGAAATAACTCTGTTGAATTCAACTAATTATCTATGTCCACAGAGATTCTGCACTAAACTAAACTACATCCATGCTAGGCTCATGTTTGGAAAACCCTATTAGTTGGCAGCCCAAAAATGAAATTTCCAACCAAAATTCACCTCTTTTAGGTAAGAAGTAGGAGACTCCAATTGATGGGTTAATATAATATATAAGAACACCACTTGATCAAAAAGTTTAAGCCAATGAGTTTGAGTCAAATTATGTTATATTAGCCATTAATTCTTGTCATTAGTATCTAATGTTGGACTTCACTACATAACCAACCACACCACTCACGCGTGAATATTACAACAATCTCTCCCTTCACGTGTAAGCCTTTTACTAACTCACTTGTGACACTTCAATTAGTCTTCCCCTTGAACAAGATTTTTTTTTTCTTAAAAATCATTGTGTCATGCATTACACTTATCAATAGAGTGCCACTTATTCAGACATGGGTGTAGTGAACATGAGAATCTTCCTCCACAACTACAGGAGTCACCAATACGCACCTAGTAGAACCCTTTTACTTAACCATGGGTGGAGTTGACATAAGAATTTTCCTTGTTCTACTTAGTGAGACCAACTGATAAACACTTACCCTTGAACCATTGACTTTGATACCTCTTTTTGGGACCTTGGCACTTTGGGAGAGCAGTTTTCTATATTTTTTTTAGGTTGAAAGATTTATGTGGTTATGTGTTGAAGGTTTTTTATTTTATTTTGTAAGTGTGGGAGAGTTTTGGGGTTTATTTGGGTTTTGAGATTGCGAGTTTATGCATGTAAGGTTTGTTAGTGGGAGTTTATGTTTGTAGTGGTTTTGTTTATGTTGATGAGCTTTGTGACTATTGTTTGTGTCAGTTTTGAGTGTTGTGAGGTTTGATTAAGTATGATTGTAATCCATATTGTTGATAGTGAATTCAGTTGATGTTACTTGTGAACATAGGCATAAAGTTGGCTAACGACATTATAATTGTCGCGCGCGCGTGTGTGTGTGTGTGTGTGTGTGTGTGTGTGTGTGTGTTTTGTTGGTGTTGTCACAAATCCTACACACAACCTCATTTTTGTTGTCACTCCTTCCCCACATAACCACAACCGCCACCATTATTTCCAGCCAGCTTCACCAATTCCTCTCTCTTTCTCTCTCTACTATGTTAATGAATTGATATCATGTGTTTTAAGATAGATTGACCCCGGTTAATCAATTCAATTACCCAAGTTGATTAATTAGGTCAAATTACATGCAAATTGTGGAAATACCAACAAATCACCAAATAAACTAATATGCAGCAGAAAATAAATTAACACGACGATTTGTTGACAAATAGAGAAAACCTCTCGCAAGGGAAAAACCACACCAAGTAAATTTAAGGTTAACACTCCTATGAATCCACTAATTAATAATCAAGCGGTTACAAGTATGAAGAATCTTAACACTACCTTGGCCTATCCCAAAATACCAATCTACAGTTGAACCTTCACTCCAATACCCAATTAGACTTGATCTTGTAGTAGCATTTTTTCCTTTAATACATAAATCTCCAATCTGTGACTAACTCCAGCAACTTGAATGATTGTTATTGGCTGCAAAGTTCTTCACTTCATAAATGATGAAGATCAAGAAGCACTTAGTTACAAAACCCTATGGCGTACAAACGCAGTAGTTTCTCACAGAGAAAAATAAACTCTTTAGTCTATATATCTATGTATGACGGCTCTTAAACAAATAATGCATCATGGGCCGAATTTCAGATCTGGAGTTCTGAAATTGTAATTCTCGATAAATCGAGCTTGTGTCAAGCTTCCCATTTAATTTCAATAGTAGCTATTTATTGAGCTATCTATCAAGTTATAATAAAACAACTTTTCTTCAATTGTTTATTGAATCAATCTTCATGTCTTTAATTAATACTAAAACTTAATATGTTTGAACAACATATTTCTTGATGTATTAAACTCAACTTAGTTCTATCCAATTACAAGTAAAGTGCATTTTGTCAAAGGATTAACCAATTACATATAAAACATAGCCCTAACATTGTGTATTTCACTATTTTGTGAACATTATGTTAGATTGTGTTAGAGTCAATTGAGGGTAGTAATGTGGAAAGAAAATAGGTTTTTTATTTTCAACTTTTTGTATATGTTAAACGTTGGGGGAAAAAATCTGATATATTAAAAAATGTAACCAAATGCTAAAAATTTACCAATTTTCCTTTCCTAAAAATTTTTGACCTGAACAAATGCAACCGTGATATTCTCTAAGAAAGTATAACAATGAAAACTTTTATATTACCGCTCTAAAATGGTCAATTATAAGGGATAAAGAAAACATAACAATATTATGTGAAAGTGATTCACAGTATGACTTCTCCATAAAGTTGTGGTAAAATTTATGTTTAAAAATTGATATTCTTTGGGCGCATTTTACTCATGCACAAAGAGACTCTTTGAGTCTTTGGGACCATTTGGTAACGTTATTTTAGTAACGTTGTTTGCATTTTTAAAAAATACTTATGTGTAAAAAAATGTATAAAAATACATGTAATATTATTTTAAAAAAAACCTATATTTAAATTCCTATATCAAACTGCCTTTTCCAGGCGCTTCTTAAATATTTACGAGGTTGGCTAGTAAGAATCTTGACCCGGCCTGGGTGAAAATTAGTATTATTTATTTATTATTACTAAGATAGTAGTAAAGTGCTAGTATTACTTTTTGCTTGGAATGCTCTGATTGGCCTGTGGTTTCAAATTGTGGGGTCAGTCGTACCAAGGTTTATTGGCAGTGGGATTCAAATTCTCAGAACTCGGAAGAAAAGAAATCTAGCAAAAGAATATAATATAAAATAAATAAATTAAAAAAAAAAAAAAAGTTAATGGATGCGATGGGGAGTAAATAAAAGAGTTGTTACGTGTGAATCTGATTGAAGATATGTTTGAGTGAAGAAAAGAAAGAGAATACGATCGCATGCACAAAGCTCTTTCACGCGTAGGATCAGCACTAGGTTAACACACGGATGTGCTTCTTATTTCTTAAAACCGTCCATTAATATTAATATTAATATTAATATCTTTACTCTTTTAATTGTTTTCTAGTTGATTAGGGACTAGTGTGAACCCTACTTGTTCCTGAATGATTAGAACTTGGGTATGTTGCTTAATTACATGAGTATGCCTTTTTTATATTTTCTTTTAGGCTTCAAAAGCCATCAATGGAAATCTTCCATTTGTTTATTAATTGTTAGGTTGGTGGGGACTAAAATGGCTCTGGATCCATCCTCTAATTTTGAATTTGTTTTCTTAACAAAATATTGTAATCTCCATATAAGGCTTTGAGAATTGGCGGTGATTTGACACGAGTTGAAGAATCAATAATGATAATGATCTTGGAATGAATGATTACAATAAATAGATAAGCCTCAAACAATAAGAGAGGGAGTGTTAATTTTGTCAATAGTTGGCAGCATTCAACCAAACCAAAACATTACACCCCCAAAAAAAAAAAAAAAAAGTCTAAAATATCAATAACTGATGAAAGTGTTGACATCCCGTAATGTAATTTAGAAATATATATATATATATATTTTAGCTCATCAAAAAGTTCATTTTATTTATTATATATAACTCGTCAATGCATTCTACATTTCATTCTTCTCTTTGCAATATAATTATATTAAAATTTAATTAATTAATTAAATAATAATAATAATTAATACACAATGCTACAATTACTGTACTGCAGCATTGTGTATGTATGCTTTTTTTTTTTTTTTGGCAAAATAGAAAACTGGATGTAGACTCTCTTTTAGCTACATTTTAGAGCAGCATGCAGAACTATGTAGTGTGTAGAACAGGCAACAGAAAAATATTAAATTTAGAGCAGCGGGCGTGAATGCTCAGCCTCTGAAAAGGAAACTGCATGCAACTTCAAGTACCAAGCTTGAGTACTGCTTAACTCGATCATGCGTATGAGCAGCTGCCATACAATTATTGTAAAGGGGCTAGCTTAGCTTTGTCCTAATACAAAAGTGATTCATGACATAGATTTTAACAGTAAGCTTAACTTTTCTTTTTTAGTGTATGTACCTTTGCAATGTTCAGAGCAGGCACGTTTATACTTGCATTTGATGTAAAATTAAAGCAAATCAATTATTAGATTGCTGAACAAACTTGATTAGATAATTTGTGAACAAGTTGAACAAAGATAAGATTATGCAAAGCAGCCCTGAGGGGAATTATATTAGTTGAGCTCGGAATATCAAGCTCAGCCTTTACTCAGTGTTGATCTATATATACAGCCTATTGGTTCAAGTTGTGTCGGAAAAACCAAAAATAAAGCTGACTATATTTGTTAATGCACAAGTGACACAAATTAGTTTTAAGTTAAACTCAAGGATTAGTCTAGTAGTGTTTAAGGGCTAATATATGATCTATGAGCTTTTGAGTTCAACTCTCTTAACCAACATTTTGAACTCACTTTGAAGTGTTTCAATATAGAGACTACAATCATTACACATACCTCAAGGACTAGTCAAAATCAAATGCTTTTAAGACCCACCCCCGAAAAAAAAAAAACCCCTTTTAATTTCATTCATTTCCTCACTTGTACCATTAAATTATGACATCTCTAGTGATAAGTGTACAAAATTTATCCTTACAAAACTGACAAATGTATGATAATATTGTAGGTCATGGATAAAAGTAAAAATTTCGTCCCAGCTGGTGAAAGCTACTGATCTAAAGAAGAAGCACATCATTTTGCACCCTAGGACCCGTGGGAAGCATATTATTGGACATTAACCTCTTTATTATCTTTCAATTAACGTAAACTATAATTAAATAAATAATTAAAAAAATAAACACCCAATAACAAGAAAGGTTTAGCGTAAGGGAAGGAGATAGTGGTTAAGTCGTACGGTCTATGCAATCTCTTTGCCCCTTTTTAAAATCAAATTTGCTATGTAAAACAAATCGCATCCAATGCCTTCCTCACAAATTCTCCTTAGACCCTAAATTGAAGACAAAATCTATCAACATCACAACCTCGCCTTTCTTTTCCCTTTCTTTAAAAAAAAAAAATGTAGTATTTTATTATACTAATTTGTAGAGTTTTTTCCACAGGTAGTAGCTATGTCCCACCACCAACGATTCCTTTTCATTATTCATCACCTTGAGCAATCAAAACCAAAGCCTAAGTAAGTGAAAGTCCTAAGGCTAGAGATTTAGATTGCCGTTACGTTTTTTAATTCTAGATACTTAATTATGATCATTATTATTTTTTTTATAGAAAATAGAAATTTTACTCTAATCTAATCTAAATATATATCAGGGACGGAGGCATTAATTGACCCGGGCACCCTAATTTTTTTTAAAAAATATATTAATATATATGCATTAATTTTAGCAAGTTTGTTCTATAAAATTACATTTTGCCCCTTTAACAATATCATTAAATCTTTTTAGAGTAATATTAAAAATACAAACTTATTTACAATATTTTTATAAACTGTTAAGGTACAAATTTGTATTGGTTTGCATCTGAGCCTATTACTTGCATTACTTTTTTACTTACCAATAATCACTCACTATATCAGCAATATACTTCTAGCACTTTTCTCATTTTAAAGGCCATTAAAAAAATTTATAGATCTAAAATCTAAAACAACATATACTAGCTCAAAAACATTTGTGCAACAACAAAAATCACCAATAGCAAAGCTAAAAAAAATTAAGTCCAATCAACCAATTTTACTCAAACAAACAACTGGCCCTTTAAAAAGTTTTAAATAGAATAATTTTGTCTTTACCCAGCAAATGCACACATTAAAAACTCAAACAAAAAAAAATCTCCACAGCTAAGAAGCCGACAAACTAGAGGTCAGGATTGCCTCTCTTAACTTAAAATCTTGGCTCCGTCTTTGGTGTATATGTATGTGAAGTATTTTCTTAGAGACTTGAACTATGACCCTTACCCCTCCCACACCCCACAAGTACTTATACTTGTAGAGTGACCATCACACCAAAAGTGTGCAGTAATATAATCGTTATTATTTCAAGTATAATCTAAATTGTGGCATGGAAATAGTTCTTAATTTTATCATAATTTATGAAAAAATATGAGTTTTAAATTTAAGTTAAGAACAAATGAACAATGTGGAGTATGTTTTCTGAACAAAGTGACAGATATCAATGGTGGTTATACTTATTCCTTTCAGCTCATTTAAATAGGACTGTTGGAGCAATCATGCACACACTTGAAAGGGTTGTTTTTGTTTTCCCACAAAGCTTCATATTATTGTCCATTAACTTTCAAACACATCTACTAAATTATTGTTATACCTTAGATAATGATCCACACCAAAAATATATATATATATATATATATATCTGTACTTTTTTTTGATTAATTTTATCGGCACTTGAAAATTTTAGTAATCTTAATACATAAACGTCATCCTAACTTTTCCTTTTCTAGTGGTTCAAATTTTCATTAAAAATTTTATTTATAACATACCATATGTGAAATTTGTGAAAGACATAGAGTTATAGTTGTAAGATTTAATATTTGGACTTGCATGGATTTGCTGGCATTAGATCCTCAAGAGTCTTAGTGCAACTCCATCCCAGAGTTCTTAAAATTTATTCATTCATTTTAAAATGAGTAAATTAAATTTTATGTCATCAATATAAAAAAAAATCATTGTCTATCACCATTTTAATATCTATTTAAGTTATTTATGACGTGACATAATCTAATATCCATTCATTTCAAAATTGTTGGATAAGACTTTAGGAACTTAATAGTGGAGTTATCTAAAATTTTTAGAAGATCCTAAACCAATTTGTTAATGCCTTGTCAAAAAAAGTTCAATCCAACTTGCTAAAATGCCAAATATATGATTATTCAAGAAGCAATAATTAACATGCGAAAGATGTTTGATCTGAAAATTATTCATCCTTAATACTTTTTTTCCCCAAAAGGATTCATCCTTAAACCCTAAATATAACATTTTACAAAAATTATATTTTAAATGCTATAATTTAAGAGTGTATTAAATTAAATCATATGATTTGAAAATGTATTGTAGGAGAGGTGAGATCCAAGTACAGAATAGAGCTCCATGGACCTAATCTGATGAGGTGGAAGGCCTATTCCCTCATTAGTTTTGACTCAATACACAGATGAGAGCTTGAGAATAGATGTCGAAGAGACCGATTACCTAAAGAGTCCGAAGAGTGAGCGCTCCTCGAGAGGCATTGAGCAGGCCACTTAGACCAAAAGACAAAATATTGAAGAAGGTGGTAGAGACGTGCAAGCAAAGAAAAAGAGAAATATACAGGTAAAGTACCCATAACCTTCAAATTCAATGCACTGCACTAACTTAGCTAGCCGCATTAATGGTAGAATGACCCCTGAACAGTACCCTCACAGCTTGTAGCACATTCTACCACCTCCAGCAAAACCCTAATAGGACAAGCATCCAGAGGAAGATCAATGGCTGTACAAGTGGAGGGTTAGGATGCAATTTAGATAGCTATATAAAGAAAAGAAACACCTCCAGATGGGGGGGACAAAAAAAACTTGAAAAAGAAACATACTCTGTGTAATACTATCCTGTAACCGAGATTTGAACATTATATGAACTAGAGCTCCTCAAACTAACCCGATGAAGAGTTAACATCAAAATCTACTTCTCCCTTAGGAGTTACTTGATATTTTTCCATTAACTTAAAAGCTAAACTATATAGGCATTCTAAGGTTGATCTTAGAAACTCATTCTCTACAAATTAATTGTATTTGGCCGTCATATATTAACTCTCCCTTCGACTTAAGTTAAAACTGATTTTCACCCACCTATATGTATAAATCAAACCCTCAAGCCTTAGTCCATATTATATCCAAAACACAAATACAAAACATCATTCCACTTAAATGGCTTGATGTATAATTTGTTACTTTTGATTTTTAAATGTATAGGGTGTAATTTGTTTCAACCTTAAACTATAGGATTTAAAATGGAATTTTCGACCAAAAAAAAAAAATTTATTTGTTAGAATCCTTGATCAATTCTGAATCTCTGATACGATTTTGAGAGAAATGGACCATTGGAGACAGAAAATAATTTTGGTTTTTCTTACACTTCTTTTGTTATATCCTAATGTCATCAGTAGATGATCAAATTCTTTCCTTTGGGTTCAGAGCCATATGCAAAAAAATTCATTCAAAAAAAAAAAGTTTGTATGTTAAACATGTAAGTGTCCATGACCTATTGGTGATGCATGATCTTTGTTGGAAGCATTGATGTTTGAATGGGTATCTCATAGGCGTGGTACACGTCCTTGTTTCATTTATTAACTCTCACCCACCATTATTATCTGTTGTTCCCATTCTGATGAAGAGTCAATTTCCTAGTGACGCTGACCCAAAATTCATAGGAGCTTACCTTGACTAATGGATATAAACCCCACAAAAGAAAAACTATAATATTTATATGACTAATTGGATAGACCCCACAAAAGAAGGCATAAGATGATATTAATTTAAAATATTATCTGTAGGAAAAAGCTACATATAGCAATTATAATTCGTTCGATTGATGTATATTGAATCGTGTGATTGATCAAATGACATTATGACATGAAACCACAAGCATCTTGAACTAATAGTAACCTTAGAGTGAGATTTTTTTTTTTTTTTTAAGATAGAGTGAGAATGTATATGGGTTCAATTTATATTGTTTGACGCAAATGTCCTCGTATTACATTAAGCACAACTCTTTTCTAACCCCTAATCTTACAAGACTATTCATCAACTAGTCTTTGTATTGACGAACGATTGAGCAGGTGATTTTGATTACATGAAATCCTTTAGTTTATTCTTTTTAAGTCAATAATGAAATAACCCCTAATCTCACAAATCTTTCAGACGTGATACGTTTATTTTCTTAAGGGAAGAAGGAAATAACTAGATGAGGCTGATGATGATTTATTTTCTTGTTTTATAATTTTTTTTGTTTGTTTATGTAGTAATTTTCAAGCGCTTAAATAGATTTTATGCCCATTTGATATTGTTGTAGAAGGTAGAGTTTTAACTCTGTGTGTGTATATACACACACAGTTAAACCTCTACCTTCTCGTCTTATATGTGAATAAATAAAAACAACAAGGGAGTTTTGTAGGGTTTAAAATTTAAACTCCTTTTACTCTTGCCACAGGACACGACCCCTTTCTTTTCTTTTCTTTTTATTTATTTTATGAACTTCATAGTTTTTGAAGTCTTTTCTAGTTGTGCGTTTCCGGCACTTTCTAACCTGAGTAGGGTATAAATTTTCATGAGTGCGGTGCCGGAGGCCTCACTTTTTCCTTTGTCTCCTACTTGAACATGTATAAATTAATGTAATATTGTTTTCAGAGAAAAGTTAGGACCATGATTTTTTTTAATTACAATTTTGCCAAAATTATAATTGTGACAAATTATGAGTGATAGAAAAAAATGATGGATTTTCCAGTTATGTGTAAGTGATAAATAACTATTCACAGTCTCTTTTGTCAAAGTTGCAACAAAAAAGAGTTTTAATACTAGAACCACCTTTAATCCAGTTGAGTTACCCTGTTCTGCCGGACTCTGTAAGCCTTTCTAGAAAAGGAAAAAAAAAATGTTAGTATCTCGGGAAGATACTCATCTCATAATCAAAGATGTTGGGCTCCACATTTCCATTGTCGAAGGTTTAGCGCCCTTGAAGGTGGTTTTAGACTCCTACTTCGACTGGCCCAGCACTGACCAAGTGACTCCAATTTCATCTTCGAATGGAAAAACAGGCATAAAAAAGCAACAAACTAGACTCCTACTTCGACTGGTCCAGCACTGACCAAGTGACTCCAATTTCATCTTCGAATGGAAAAACAGGCATAAAAAAGCAACAAACTAGACTCCTACTTCGACCGGACCCAATGTGAACACTTAAAGTAAACAACCTAATGTTAGAAATTTAATCATTCCAATCCTCCTTGTGAACACAAATGATCAGGAACATGATCAGGAACCTTTTTTTTTTTTTTGTTGAGAATCGACAACTTTAGGCTTTAGCCACATAAAAATTGGATCAAATTTTGAACTGAACATTGGATCTCTGATTGTTAAACGTCAGAATCCACCCATACACATCATAAAATAAATAAACAAAACAAAAACGACAAAACAAAGAATTCACCCGTACACGACAGAAAAGAATAGCCCAAGAAAAAGAGATATGATTCCCTAATGCTGCGTAGATAAAGTCCCTGGTTTCATTTGTATACTATTATTCATATGAATGGACCCATTGTTTTCTTTAAGAAATAAAACGCATTCTATGCTTACAAACAAAAATGAAGATTTAAGGAAACGTAATGTGAATGTGATCATAAATGAACTCGTAAGGCAAATCCAACTGAATGCATTGTCTTTTGTCACACTCAGAGATTACCCTCTTTGTTCCCTCTATAATGCATTATCCGTTAAATGTGTACTGTAAATTTGTACACATTTGAAGAGAATAGGGGGAAGAGAATTATATAAATTTGGATTTTATGGGAGTGGGACAATAAACTCAAAAAGTTGATTGACGCTACAGTCCACAAGCTTTCCAATGTCGTCCATAGTGCGTCTAAGAAGGTTGTCTAAAATCAAATGACATCCATCCACTCCTTCAACCGAACAAGTACCATACTGCCTAATGGATCACACTAAAGAAGGCCATCAATTTGCAACAAGATTTGACCAACAGTTTTCAGTGACATAAAAACTGTAAACCATTTTAAAAAATCCAGGCATTGATCCCCCAGAAACAAAAAATAGACCATGTGGTATAAATAATAGTGCAATATATAAATTATAATAGCAATGTAAAGCAGAATAAACCAATTTCTTTTCTATCAAATCTATATATTCGTAGTCTTATAAAGGAGCAGGATGATTCGACAAAAAATGTGGGATGATCCCATAATACTTGGTCACTGATACACTCTGAAGAAATGATAAATAATTTTTTGCTTTAGATAAAAATTATTACTGTACATTGTTTTTGAGGGAATTAATCACATGAGACAACAGAAAGGGCTACTCTTAGATCATTTGAGGTCCCACATGTATACATACGGTACGTTTCTATTTCCTGTTGATAAACACTAGGAACATGGGCCGCATAGTGATCGCTTACTCTATCACGTATGGAAAATATGATCTCCCTGAGGACTGGTTCATGGCCGTTGAGAAGATTACCCATGCTCAAAACTTTTCTCCATGACTGGTTAGCAGTGGGAAGTGTGAACATATTTGACACAACTGGTCTCTCATGGATCCTTACTTGTTGCTTCTTGTCAAAGTCCTGAGACAACAGAAGCATAATAAATCAGTCCAAGTTATAACAATAGTTTGAATGTCTGGCTTAAGGGATGGCCTTGAGTAACTCCAATGTGGAGGGACTCCTGCGCTATGTTTCAAATACCACAGCAGTTTTTTAGTCCTCAGGATTTGAGAAGATAATTAAATGAAAATCGTTTTCTGATCACAATGATGTCCTCATCCACACAGAAGCCACCCATCTCATATGGCCAAAATAACAGTGCTTTATTAACAGTCATGACTCATGAGAGACTGAAGATGTTATCAGCTAGATAGCTAAACCAACAGTAGTGATGGCTTAAAGGCATCTTACCATTTGAGCATTGTCCCCAACTGAGGCAGTTCCCATCCTTGGAAGAAAGAAGATGTAGTAGTCACTAAATATTGCTTCAGAGAGGCGTGGTGCTTGCAAGAACTTACGGTGTAGAGAAGCTGCAACAGTTAGTAACTTCTCAACATGTTCAAGAACACCACATAACCGTCTTAGGTCGTCAATAATCTCACTTCCAGAAGACAAATGATTTGCTGCAATGCACATTAAAACTGTGAATGTGAATCCCAGAACCCCTTTCTCTCACACCATTCACTCACTTTCAATGAAGTTGAAGTAGGATGGAAAAAGAAGATAGACAAGGTATACCTTGCAAAGGTCTTAACGAGGGTGCCATAGTAAGGTAAAGTTGCTCCATTTTGGTTGCCATCTGCTTCAAGCCTCCATAACTAGTCTGGTTTAATGCATCTGCCGAAGCTCTAAAGGCAGTACAAACCATTTGCTCAAGCAATAGATGTGGTCGTAATGTTTCCAGGTAATGAAGGATCTATGGAATTAAAAAGAGCATGAACAAACTGAGAGCACAAAAGCATGGAGGAGATAGTGGAAGAATTATGAAACACTAAGAAAAAATCATAAGCCAAATTTTTTTTTTTAATTGGTAAGTTACATACACATGCAATAGGTTTTGATCCCATGATCTCACCCTTCACCCGTTTTTATAGGAGGACAAAGTGACAAAGCTAATTGGTAGAATTAGTTTTGCGTGGACATACAGTTTTTCTTCTCCTTGACACAAACACAGCTAA
The DNA here is from genome assembly GCF_040712315.1 of Castanea sativa. NCBI lineage: Eukaryota > Viridiplantae > Streptophyta > Magnoliopsida > Fagales > Fagaceae > Castanea > Castanea sativa. The sequence goes on from NC_134020.1 coordinate 18,530,223, forward strand.
ATATGCCATTATAGCTTACAGTCATTTATTCCAGTACAAGGGCAACAATGCTAGGGCGAAGTTAGAACATACATCACAAACACGTTTGTTTAGATGTTTTGTTTACTCTCATTTTTATAATAAACTTTAAGTCAAATCACAAGGTGTTACTTTCTAGTCCCAGATGGATTATATAATAAAACTATTTAGCTAAGAATCCCAAAAATCATATTTTAGGCAACCACTCCCCGAAGGCAAGGGGAATAGAAAACCTCTCTTGCCCAGGTCATTATCAGGCAACATATTTTAAGCAAGGGGAATAGGAAACCCCTCTTGCCCAGGTCATTATCAGGCAACATATTTTAGATGTCAGTCACTGAGGATTCAGAAACATTAACATTTGAATCATTCTCTGAACCAGTGTCTTCTATTTAAGGGGTGTTACTACCTCGTAACTTTGTGAATTTGAATTCAAGTTACTTCTTAAGCCTTGCACTCTGCAAGCTTGGGGAGTTCAAGGAAACCATCTTTTGAGGAACACTATTACCCATTTGCTCACTCAGGATATATAAACTGGAGAGAAGCTTCAAGAACACTAGCATTTTTCTGGATTTTATGAAGCCAATCACAAACAGAAAATGAGAAGGCTGAAGATGGAAGCACCTTTGGTTGAGTTGCATAATCAACCAGAATTCTTTCTGATCTAATCATCTCATTCTCTTGGACTCTTAGACTGTCCAACAATCACGATATGAAAAGTATCCAGCAAGGAACTTTACAGTATAACTGCTCTTCTCTACAAGTAGCAATTTAAAGAGAGGTCAACAAGCAAGATACAAATTTCTCCAAAGAAACTAACCTTTTCACCTTCTCTATTTGGATCAAGGAGTGGCTTCTGCTCAGAAGCAGGCAAAGCAGGTGCATCATTCCAAATCTTTCGCCACAAATTCCCATGTTCGGACATTCTTCGTGAAAGCCGTCCACGAGGAGGCCAATCATTATTTGAATCCTCCATGGCAAGTCTTTTAATTGGTCTCTTTTCTTGAGTGTCATCAATCTCCCAATCTCCAGGTGAATGCCACCGAATAAAATCTTCAAAAATGGCATCTGGATTTGCTGCTTTAAATGCTGACATGTCTAATAAAAATTTCAAAGCTTTGTAAATGACAAGTATATTGTGGCATTAGAAAAAGATGCTGAGCATCTATAAAAAGTATTAGCAGGTCTTATAAAAGAGAAATAAATATCTTACACGTGCTGTAAGGTCTGAACTATGATGAAAAAATAGGAATAAAATAGACATGATTTCATTTTTTACGTCATATAGAAGAGTTTGAAAACAAAAAACAAAACAAAACAAAACAGAACAGAACTTTGAGCAGGATAACATAAATCATACAAAGCAGAGTCCCACAATAACATAAAGATCACTGATGTTCATTTAAAGAAACTGCTGGCTGAGAAAACTCAGATTTAAGTTCACATTTTAATCCTTTTGGGACTTAACAGTGCTAAAACAGTATGCAATTGGAGGAAAAACTATGCCAGCACATTATCAAAGTTGATGAGGCCACACCTTTTTTATTTATAATAGTCATATTATATATAAATCTAAACCATTCAAACAAATCTATAATGATTAAGGGTAAACAATGTTAGAAACATGAAGCCTAACCCTAGATCTATGAATTGAGAACAAAGATAGGAACAGAATAAAAGATCAAAGCACACATACAAAAACATCATATTTACATTGTTCACCAAAACTAGGGCTATATCCAGATTCCAGAGTTGCTGCAGTTTTTTATTATGACAGCTTAGAAAAGGAGTTATTGGGCTCTTCTTGTGTTTTTTTTTTTTTGTGGAGAAGTATAGGGCTCATAGTTATATGTACTTCCCAATTCAGCAGTTACTAGGACTACATATATGTGTGAAATTATCATAGTGCACCTACAGCTTTTTATGTATTCTCAAATACAGGAAATCCCCCCAATAGTTGTAGTACGGATGCCAATTTGACACTAACAGGGGCCACTTATTAGCCTTCAAACCCATGGTATAACCAACATAGTAGGTTAGGCTCCACACACATCCTATCAAACAATTTTCAAAGTTTGCTTGAATAGGTCAAGTAAAATGGTCTATATCTTTACTTAAATGTATGCTGAATTTTATGACATATTTAGAGCCAAAAAAAAAAAAAAACCTTTGTTTTCTTGTAAACACTAGGGTTAAATTTAAAGTTTCCACCTTATTATCTATCATATGATAGATTCTTACATATTGAATGGTCCACATTACATCAAAATTTCACCATCATACATAAAAAATGGTGTGGCCCATCAACTTTGATGAGTGCCATACTATCATAGTTTCTCCTGTAATAGAATTCAATAGATACATGATTTGTCTTTAAGATTAACAATATCATAATGGATGCCATCCTGAGAATTCTGAAGCTTATTTACTTGTCAAAAAATAAAATAAAATAAATCTGAAGCTTATTTACTTACCAAAAAATGAAATAAAAAAATTCTGAAGCTTATTTGTGCCTAATGGTATTTGGATGGCAGCTTTCCACCTACTTATTCATGCCATCTACCAAATAACCCCATACTAGTGCTTGAAATGGCATACCATAGAGCATCCTAACCAGTCCTAGTAATGTCCCTACTACCTAGCCGTGTCACAGATTAACCTTTCCAATGATATGAGCTTCAGATGCAAATCATTGGGTATGAGTACCAACATGTTTACAAATTTCATGTGAATCATAATTTTCTCCAAAAACATGGTCAACACAGTCAATGAAGTCCAGCCCCCTAATAAAAGAATAAAATTGAAGCTTATTACCTGTAGACAAGATCTCTTTCTCCAACTGAGCAGAAAAGTTCTGCAAAAGAATGACAGAAAATCCTTAGTTCAATCCCATCAATTCAGATTTTGATAGATATAAAGAATATAAGCTTACAAATGAATCCCCCAAGGCCTCAACAGCACGGAGCCGTTCTTCATGCATGTCTTCTGTCATGAGTGGTGCATCCTACAATGATTATAAAGAAAAGGTTAAATGTTGCATTCTTGTAAATTTGTGAGAATAAAATATTCATAAAAGAAAAAAGAAAAAATGAAAAAATAATAAGATTGTTGAGTTATTGATTTATAGAAACCTGAGTGAAAGGGGCATGCATTCTCTGATGGGACTTCAGAAGCATCATAGACCCCACCACACCAGCCGAACCCCTCCTGATACAATCTGAAGGCTTCGGATCAGCCAACACCATATGTTCAGGCTCACTACTGAATTTTGATACAGTTGTACCAGAACCATGTAAATCATCTGGTTTCAAGGGGCTGCAGTATGAAGAACAAAGTTATGCAGAAATAGATATACATAGGATAAAACTTAACCATTCTCAATTAAGCAAACCTTGCAAAGTATATATATTATCAAAATTCATTAAAAAAAAAATGCAGCAGTACTATTGCTGGCTATGATGCACTAAATACTCTCTTTACTCTACTAATTTCCATTTTTCATGGGAATTAGTCACAACCAAAGAAAGAAAGATATCAAAATATAATTCTGGTCCCTAAATAATGTATTTGATTTCAATTTTTCATTCTTGAATTACGGATTGTTTCAATTTAGTCCTTGAAGTTTTTTTATTTTACAGTTACAGGTCTTACCATCATCACTATGTGAATGGCACTTGATAATATGATAGGCATTATATATACATACATCCTCATAATGCGGATATGAAATTTTAGACTAAATGTAGGTCTCACAAGTTAGAACATATGGAGGCAACTAACACAAACATTAGGGACTACAATGTTATTTATTTTACTTTTTTTTTAACAAATTAAATTCACATATCTTCATATATTCAAGTTTAGTGAGACCAACCTGTGGACTAATGCACTATGTTAGCATTATAAGGATACATGCATGAATACATCAGCAACTATTGCTAAAAAATATTAATTTTTTTTATCACTTTATGGCATTGTTGAAGTTTTTTTATGGAAATGTGGAGGAGGGAGAGATACTGTGGTATTTGATATATAGAAAATGACTCATTTGCGGTACATGGAGAACCGAAATCACCAAACTTTTTTTCCCGAAAAAAAAATTGGTTTCAGCACTTTTTCACTTTTGTAATTTCCTTGACTTCTCCTTGAATCCCCATGACATTTCACTGCACCCCAAAAGAACTGAAAATGTGACCATAAACTCGGTCATTCGCACAAAGCGTCTACCATTGTGCTTACTATGGTGTCTTTGGAAGGAGTGGAACTGGCGGACTTTCGAGGACTTGGATAGTTCCAAAGATCAGATGTTTGCTCCTTTTAGTGGAACTTTATTCGATTGGTTTCAGGCTTGGGGACTCAACACTAGTGATTCTCTCCCTTCATTTCTTAGTTCTCTTCTCTTTTGTAATTAATTTGCAGTTTTTTTTTCTCTTTCTTTTCTCTTTCTCCTTTTCTTGTAAATGTTGGTTTGCTCTGTGCTTTTCATGCATAGAACAGCCTTTTTGCATACATATCATTCTTACTTATCAAAAAATATATATATACTAATTTTCCAATCTATGTATTTGGTGAGAAGGATAAAAAAGTGAGGGAATGGAAAATTAGTGTATCTTTCCTTTATTTGGTAGGAAATTAAGATAGGAGGAAAGAAATAGTAATTTGTAGCAATTTACTATTGTATCCCTATTACATAAAAAACTTCTTTTTCAAAAAATTTCAAGGAATAAATGAAACAATTGATAATTCAGAATAAATAAATAAATTTTATAAATCTAACATATAGTTTAAGGACCAAAATCATATTTTGAGCCCTAAAAAGAGAGCTCAAACTCCAAAGCAAAAAAGTATACCACAAAGCTTAGCCTACTTTCCTATAACTTATCAACAAAATAAACAACAATTAAAAAAAAAAAGCAAGCATTCAGACGTAGACGAGATGATTCACAAGGTAGCAAGTTGGGCAATTCCAATAATTGTTACAATTAGCATCACTAAACACTTTCATTAAGCCTACTATTCTCTAAACACATACACTATCATGGAATCTATGTATTTTTGCTTCTATTCCTTTTTTTAATAATTTTTTTTTTGATAAGTAAGAAGAAAGTATTATTAAAAAAGAAGCAAGAAAAATACAAAAATTTCACGGTAGTGAACAAAGAATAATAAAAAACAAAAAGACACAAGCAGCCACTAGGCTATTCTAATAGACAAAAGAAAATCCATAAGAGTAGAACAATCCGAGAGGCCCCAGCATTGAGACCAATCAAAGAGGGTCCATTGGCATAAATCTACTAACTGAACCACAGTTTTCCCATTATCCTCAAAAGAACACTGATTCCGTTCAGTCCAAATAGTCCACATTAAACAACCTGGAACCAAATTCCAAATGTCAGAACTATGCTTCCCAAACCAATGATACCAACCAAATAATAAGTCCATAACTGAACCTGGCATGACCCAATCAACCCCAAACAACCGAAGCATATGCGTCCACAAAGAATGAGCTATCGGATAAAAAAGTAATAGGTGATCCACAAATTCCGCATTACAACAGCACATGCAACAACGATTTGTCAAAGGGCGACCACGAAACATAAAGTTATCCAAAGTTAAAATTTGACAACGAGCTTCTATCCACATAAAGAATGTCACACTTTTAGGAACCTTAACTTTCCAAATGCCCTTCCAAGGGAAAGAAGAAGGAGCTACATTACGAATCTTATGATAAAAAGACCAGATATCAAACTTCTCACTTCCATTAAGACCCCAACTAAGATTGTCACACCCTCCACCCCTCGGAGTCCGGGTTTGGATGAAATGAAGTAGGGAGCAGGAAGCCGCTAACTTCCAATCATTGAATTCCCTATAAAATCTTAAACTCCACACTCTGTCATTGTCACCAACTGGAGGGCTTAACACTTCAGAGATACAAGCTTCCTTATTGGCTAAACAAATATATAACTGAGGATAATTTAAGAGTATCATCCCCAGTCCACATATCATGCCAAAAAAGAATACGAGAACCATCCCTCACCACAAAAGACAAATGCTTAGAAAAACTCTCCCACCCTTCACTAATACTCCGCCATAAGCCACAACCATGAGCCCTTCTACAAACTCTAGTGCACCAACCCCCTTTCCCCTCCCCATATTTCATGGCTATGACCCTCCGCCACAAATGAGTGAGTTCATGGCCATACCTCCAAAGCCATTTCCCTAATAGGGCCTGATTAAAAGATACCAAATTCTGAATTCCCAAACCACCCAACTCACCCGGTAAGCAAACCTTTTCCCAAGCCACTAAGGGGTATTTGAAACACTCATCCGAGGAACCCCACAAAAAATTCCTCTGAATATGTTCCAATCTAGTCACCATAGCTTTAGGGATGGTAAAAAGGGAAAGGTAATAAGTCAGAAGGCTTGAAAGGGTACTCTTCAACAAAGTGAGTCTACCACCCTTTGACAAATAAAGCCGCTTCCAGCCCGAAAGCTTCTTTTCCATCCTCTCAAGAATCCGATTCTAGATAGAGGCTGTTTTATACAAAGTTCCTAATGGCATACCCAAATAAATCATAGGCAAACTACCCACTCTGCATTGGAGAATATTAGCCAAAGTCTGAATGTTGCTCGCCACCCCAATAGGGACAATTCCACTTTTCTCCACATTCACCTTCAAGCCAGTAAAAGCTTGAAAACAAGTCAAAACCAGCCTAATGGAAAGCATCTGCTCTCTAGAGGCATCAGAGAAAAGAATGGTGTCATCAGCAAATAAAAGGTGAGAAATACAAATACCGATAGAATTAACAGGACCCACATGAAAACCCTTAATGAGACCACTTTCCACAGTTTTCTCCATAATCCGACTTAAAACCTCCATGATCAAAAGAAAAAGAAGGAGAGATAATGGATCACCTTGTCTTAGACCCCTAGAGCTACCAAAGAAACCAGCAGGAGATCTATTAACCAAAACTGAGAAGCGAACGGTAGTGACACAAGTCTTTAGCCATCTCCTTCATCTATCCCCAAAGCCCATCCTAAATAGAACAAAGTGTCCCAATTCACATGATCATATGCTTTTCAATGTCTAACTTACACACCACCCCCAAAGTACCACATTTCAATCTACAGTCTAAACATTCATTAGCAATAAGCATTAAATCCAAAATTTGTTTGCCACCAACAAAAGAATTTTGCGACTCCAAAATGAGTTTATCGCATTAGCCTCAATCTGTTAGCCAAAACCTTAGACAATAGCTTATACACACTACCCACTTAGCTGATAGGCCGAAAATCTTTGATATTCAAAGCATTATTTTTCTTGGGAATCAAAGATAGAAAGAAACATTCAGAGAACGTTCAAACTCTGAGCTCCTATGGAAATGGTCAAAAAAGGCCATAGCATCTTTTTCCACTACACTCCAGGATTTTTGAAAAAATGCAATAGTGAAACCATCAGGACCTGAGGCTTTATCACCCTCCATCTCTTGAAGAACCTTTACCACTTCCTCCTTAGAGAAATCACTCTCAAGATCAAGTCGCTCATCCTCCTCAATTCTAGCAAACTCCAATCCGTCCATGGAAGGACGCCAAGTATCTGATTCAGTGTACAAACTTTGATAAAAATTAACCACCTTAGACCGCACCTCTTCCTCATCCTCATAGAGGACACCATCCACCTCTATACCTCAAATATAGTTAGCTCTTCTATGGGAGTTTGCTACCCGATGAAAAAAACGAGTATTATTGTCCCCTTCCTTCACAAATAATATCCGAGACTTTTGTCTCCAAGAAATCTCCTTCAAAAAGGCTAGATGTGCAATCTCACCATTAATCTGAATACGACGAGTTTGTTCCTCCTGTGAAAGACCCAACAAGTCTTCCCTAGCAACCAAACCCAACAATTCAGATAAAAGGCATTTCTTACTAAATGCCAGATCCCCAAAACTTTTTCAAGTCTTCTTTAAGAGCTTTTAATTTATGAGCCAAAATAAAGCTTGGAGAACCCAAAAAGCAATGCCCATTCCACCATTGCCGAACTTTCTCTACAAAACCCTTTTCTTTCAACCATATATTCTTAAACTTAAAGGCACTACGACTTTTATTAACACTACTAGCCACCACCAAAAGTGGGCAATGATCAGAAACTACACGAGGGAGTACCCTTTGAGACACATTTCCAAAATGATCTACCCAATCCACCAATGCCCAAGTTCTATCAATTCTTGACATACAATCTATCCCGAATCTCTAAACCAAGTAAACGAAGCCCCTTCAAGAGGTAAGTCCACAAGGTAGTTAGCCTCAATGAAGTTTGAAAAAGAAAACATCATCGGACTTAAAGCCTCACAACCAAATCTCTCACTCGGATATCAAATGATATTGAAATCCCCAATCACACACCATGTTGTATTCCACCTAGAGTGCATCCTTGTAAGCTCCTCCCACAGAGCACCCCGCTGACTATCATCATTAGGACCATACACTCCTGAACATACCCATACAAAATCATCTACAACCCCATTCAGTAAAACATTAACAAAAAACTGACCAATAGCATAGTCAACGTTTTTATAAACTCTCTTATCCCAAACCAGTAACACCCACCTTGGAGTGTTGACTACATCCAGAGCAACCCAGTCAAGGAACAAACTACCTCAAAGGCTTCGAACAACAGAAGGGTTTAAAGAAGACAGCTTAATTTCTTGATAGCAAACAATATCACACTTCCACTCCTTGAGAAGATTTTTACAGACCTCTTGCTTCTGAGGATTGTTTAATCCCCTAATATTCCAAGATAAAAGTTGTAAACTCATTTAAAACTAGTAATCACCCCTGTACCTTCTAAAGAATCTCTGTTCCTCCCCTTAAACGATACCCCGTCATAATTAATTGAAGAAATCAAACCTTTAAGTTCCCTAAGCCCTTTCTACCTTGGGTTCACAGTTTCTTTAGAAGTCCCAACGTTTACCACATTAATGCAGTCTTGCTCAAGGAGACGAAACAAAGCCAGACATTGATCTTCGTGTTTAACAATAGGAAAACCCACAATTCTACAGAAACTTTTCATCAGGCTACATACCCAGTACGAATTTTTCACCTCAAACCCCCGAACCTCTCCCTCATCAACTTCCTAGATCACCTCCAACTCCTTTTGTTCATTGGGATCCCATTAAATAGGGGTGAACACTCCAATAAGCCACTCTCTTCCTCCCCATAAAAATAAAATAAAATAAAAATAAATAAATAAACCACTAGGATTAACTTCACTATGCTTCCACTAAAGTAGAAAATACTCAGCCCCATCCTGTAACAGCTCATCCCTATCCAAATAGCAAGACGACACTAAATCATCCTAAGGATTGCTCCATTTTTCTCCCTTTTCACCTGATACCTTCGTCGAGTTATCTCTCTCCCCAAAACAGAAACCCTTCTCACTACCCAGACCTAACAGAGGTGAAAAATTAGCACCCTGATGTCGGCGATGAGGAGAAGCAATAGTCCCAAGCCCCATCGGCCCCGCCGTCATCCCCACACTCAATTAACCAGCCATCGGAGTCCAGCTCACTTCCCCCATCCCTCAATTGGTCACTATCTCGCCGATGGACCCAAAGTCACACTCGCCACTTCATCGGGGTGATCTCCCTCTATCCTAACAGTCGGTGTGACCTCCAAGGCGACATGAGAAGGGTTGACGATGAGGGCAGAGGCACAAAGTTCCGATTCCGGCACTACTGCTGTCACCACCGGCGGCTCGGAAACTCCACTCGTTCTTCCCTTCGAGCTCTTGCCTATAACCCACGTACACGGAGCATCAGAACTGACTTGTAGTGGGTTGGGCTTGACTAAAATGCCCTTACTTTTTGAAGACATTGGTGCCTCGGGTTAGGCTTTATCAAGCCCACCTGTTTGCTTTGTGACTTCAGGCCCACCACTTAATCCTTGGGCCAACTAAACTCCTTGACACCCAGACAAGTCACAATTCGTCTCCCATCCTTAGGCTTGCACACTCTCAAAGCCAAAACAGCAGGTGTCAACTTAAAATTAAATGCCCGCGTTGGTCTGTCATTTATAACTGAAACATTTACTATAGGGTCTCCATGAATCACGTTCTGCCCCAATTTAGTTCCAATTTTTTCAAAATCCCTGATCTTCTATTGATTACCATAAACAGACACAATCTTCCCACTCCGGCCACCACCAGCAAACTGACCACCTCCACCACCATTATTGAATGATACTTTGGCCATAGATACCGTTTTTTCACTAGAGGAAAAATTCCTTAGCTCTTTCTGAAACAAAGACCTACCAACACGATTGGAGCTTGCAAGTATCATTATACAACCTCTCCTAGTCCCTCCAAAATATACCGTAATAACAACAAAAAGACCAACTCTGTTTGATCTCCCACAGAACTCTATTAACTTCCCATTTTCCCTGAATCTCTTAAAGAGCACACCATGACCAGGCACTCAATCTCATATATCTACAAGACAAGTAAGTATCCACTCCATGCCCCTACGTCCAACCCAAATAGAGCTCTTAACATCCCGATGTGTCTCATGTATGGCATACAAATCAGACAGCACCCTATCAAAAGAGAAAGAAAAAAGTTTTGCATCAATGCAAAACAACCTCTTACTGCCCCCATGGTCAGAGGATTGAGATTTAGGAGGGATGTTTTGTGAGGTTTCTATGGACGGAGAATTTGGTATGGCTAAAGTGCAGGTACAAGGGTAGGCTGTTTAGGCAAAACATGGTTAGGTCCCTGAAGTGGTGGGGATGGGGAAGGTAGTGATGGAGGAGGGGGATAGGATATGGGAAAACCCCAAACTGTGGAGGAAAGCATAGGGGAGAGGGAGGAGGAATATGTGAGGGTGGCAAAAAAGGAAAAAAAGATGGTGATGGTTGAGGGAGAGGGTGAGGGTGGGGTGGAGGAGGGATGACAAAAACTTTAGTCATCATCCTAGATACAATTCAGGAACTATGAAAAAGTCAAAAGAAATATTCATCAGAATAAAACCACACAAAAAAAAAAAACTGAACAGTGGATAACTCAACAAAAAAGAAAAGAAAATATATATATATGTGTGTGTGTGTGTGTGTGTGCGTGTGTGTGTGTTTGACTACAGAGTTTTAATAATATTACCTTCTTACCTATCAAAAAAGAGAGCCTACTATTCCCAACCAAGAAGTCAAACTCCATACAATTGACCTCTAAGCTCTAGGGTTTTTTGCTTTATCATTGCCTCTTAGATTCTTTAGCATTATTAAATCATGTTAAAGTTTAAAATTTGTTTAACAAATATGAAGCAAGACCTACTCCCTCCCATCCCAGGAATAATTGAAGAGAGTTATCACCAGTCACCAACATTGGCATAAAAAAAGTAAGAATGGATAAATAACACATAAATCGAGGGCTATGCGGATCCTCTGCCTTTAATGAAAGCCAACTGATGGGGACCCACCAACTCATCAAGCACTTCCCTAAGCCGATGCCAAAACATTTAAAAGACCCATATTGCTACAACCACAAATTTTGTTGAAGGGCAATGTCTTATTTGCCTATAAATAGGAAATACTTTCCTACTTTGCCCAAAAGGCAATGTATTTGCTCAATGGTCAACAGGTATGACTCACCTCATGCTTCCAAACCAAGGGCAAGTATTAATGCATCTCATTGCACTTTAAAAGGACAAAAGTTATAGAATAACCAAATGAATTGTGATGCACATAATCTAATATAAAAAAATAAGAAAAAGGTGTATTAAAAAAAGAAAAATTCAATAACCCTATCTAAGGTCAGCCAGTTGTTAATGAAGAAAACAAGGAGTTCTCACTTGCTTTAGTTCACCTGTCACGTTTCCCATCAAAATTTTCGCCTGGTGTTAGCATAATGGATGAGTCTGAGTCTTCCCCAAACGGGTCATCTTCCTACACAGAGTCAAGGAAGCACTTCATGCCAAACACAAGGAAAGAAAACAGAGTAAATAGTGAAGCACTGGAACAAGGAAAACAAGGACACCATTGTGACCTTTTTATGAGGAGAAGCTGGATCCATGCTTCCAATGCAATCTTGATAGTCTTCATTCAGTTCACGCTTGCTCTCAATGCATATTGCAAGCTGAACAAGAAAAAAGAAGAGTGAAACAACTTTCACCATGCCATCATATATGCTAGAAAAATAACCCAACAACGCACATTTTTCTCTTCTTGATGCACATATATTTACTTAAAATTGCCATGAAAGTACAACAAAGTATACAAAGGAAAACTTAACAAGACAATTAGAGAAAAAGCTTTTTGAACTTATCAAAAAAACAGATATAAGATCTTCAAGTCATTTTACCATCACTTTGCATATATAGCATTGTCTCTTAATTCAAAAAAAAAATGCTTCCAAAATAACTAATGGTTACATATCAGCAAAAATGGTACCAATTCATAAGAATATAACTGATGCCAAGGTAAAATTTTCTAAATAGTCCAGGGAATCAGCAACCCATTTAAAGATGCAAAGCCTGTATTTTCGGAAACCTAGTTCTCATGTAAAGAAACAATTTCCGCCAAAGCTCTTTAAAAGAAATATGCATCTTATTACCATTTGTAGTTTCTGGTTTATCAAACAAGTGGATAGGTCAATTGAACCATTAGCTGGCATTTTGGGCAATGGCTGTGACTCTTCCCAACACCACCGAACTTCTCGAACAAACTCTATCCAGAGCACCGCAATAGCTAATAACATGTAAATAAAAACCAAATCAAGTCATAAGTATGAAAATAACACTGCACCTAGGGATGTATGTGTGTGTGTGTGTCTGAGTAGCTGCCCCAGATATTATTATAATTTAACTATCTTTATCACGTTTATTCACCCAAATATTCATACCACGTATGTTGCAGTTCCCAACCCAAAGAGAGTGTAAACAAAACTGTGCAAAAAGCGATTCAAGAGGTGCTCCTTTAATAGCTCGAGAATTCTTATGCTCGCCCTTAGCAAAATTTGGTTCTTGCACTCCTGCATGAAGTACTAGGACCATTTATAATTACAGAATGGCGTTGTAAAGTGGCCATCTTAGTTCATTATCGAAAATTTTCACACTCAACTACATGATCAACCAAATACAAAGCAACAGAAGCCGAAAAATGTAGAAAGTACCCTCATGAAAAAGTTCTTTAAGCATACGATCAATAACTGTAGGTGGAGGTATAACCATTGAGGTCGTCAAATTATCAGGACCCTGGTTTTCAACTGCTACCAAAAAAAAAAAAAAAAAAAGAAGAAGAAGAAGAAGGATGAAAAATGGAGCTGAAAACTAACGCAAATCTAAAATGACATCAACAAACATAAACCACTCAAAACTACAAATCACAAATGTAGTTAGCTAATGGAAATGATATATATAAAAAATAAATTAAGTACAAAAAAAAAATCTCAAACCTGAAACAAAATCTTCCATAAATTGAGCTTCAAATGACATATCTAACGCATCAACCAAAAAGTGCAATTGGGAAGCAAATCCAATTTGATTTCCTTTGGAACCATCAGTTCTGATAAGAAGAACATCATTTTTTTAAGAAATTGTACATATCAAACTTGTTAACATCATTAGAAAGGCATTACAATAGAAAAGGATATACTATCTAATTAGATTGGAGGGGAAAAAAATCAGAACTAATTATCCTGCAACCTATGTTATAGCTTTTTCTTTCAACACTGCTGACCAAAACTACCAAACATATGCTAGAAAAGTGATTATTGAATCTCCCAATAAATCACATAATCCGTGGTGGAAATTTGCAAATGCCAAAGGATTTAAATGATGAGCCTCACATGGAATAAAAATTAAATTAAAAAATGCATACATCATAAGTATCTTAGGTATAAGAGCAAAAAGTATGGTAATCTCAGTATCTAGAAGGGGGTAGGGGTGCAAAATAGAGTGCCACACATATTCAATCAAATATAAGTCCATGATGAAGTGTAACATGTGTGCAAAACATAAGTATTTTGCAAGAAAAAAAACTACTTTGATAAATTAATCCAAAATTAATTAGACTAAACTAACCTATACCTTTATAAAATTGTATAAATTGTATTACCCAGTGGGGAAATATTTATAGATGCACTGATACAGTAAGGTACTTGAAACTTTGTTTGTCAAAAACCATTCATGTTACACAACAATTACCACCAAGTATTAAATTTTTGCTTATGCACATAAGTCTTTTTTTTTTTTTTTATAACCTGCAGATAAGTCTATTTAGTAGAGACTTAACACAACAATTACTTCTGCTATTTATCTGAAGGATATAAAATCTTAGAATTTGTGGCATGCTCTGTTTCTAGCTTTATCAAGGTCATGGTAAATGCTGAATGGTAAGAACCAATGGTAACAAGCATTTATGATATCTCATGGCTAACAACCATGACAAGCATAGTTGAATGTGCACATTATGCTTGTCCTAACACTAATAAATTCAATCTAAGGGGAATTTCTTACAAATTCTCAGAAAAAATTGGAAATAATATCCACTTCTCAGCTTCATGAGGTGAAGCATTTTCCAATTCAGCCATTTCTGAAGAGCTTTCAACCATCTTCTCTGACCATATGGCAATCACTTCAAATCCTGTATGCAGTTGATCCATAAAAATAAAAATAAAAATTAAAGTAAGAAATTATCCTCCAGGTAGAGCGGGGTTAAAGCAATAGAGAATCTTTAGAAGCTTTCATCAGGACAGAAATTATGTCAATTTTATGTTTTTCCAACCCCACATAACAAGATGAAGCAAAAACAAATTATGGAAAAAAAAATATTGGTATGAAGTCCATGTTAAGTCATTTTAGTTGGCAAACAGTTATGTGCTTTGAAGGAGACATGACAAATCCTAAGGTTCACCACCTAGAATTTGCTTAAAACCCCTAGGCTTTAAAATCCCAATTAGAACATTTGTATTCATATTGCAGTGCCTAAACTTATTCTTAGAGCCACTTTTTAATATGCTTCAAGGAGAACATCAATCCACAATTCCATTCCGTAAAAGCATCAACAACATTAAATTCTAGATTCTAAATTCAAAAGTGAAATCAAGAAACTCTGAAATTCAAATTTCAAAAAAGAAATTTAAGATTCAAATAAGAAAAAAGAAACTTTAATAGTAAATTCTGAAATAATTTTGGTTGTACTCCCTACATCATACTCCCCTCGTTTAAAAAAACTTGACCTTGAGATTTTTTTTTTTTTTTGATAAGTAAAGGAATTTATGTAAAGGCTATGAGTTTTTAAGTGTGAAGGATAAGGCATCAACTCTAAAAGCACTTCTAGCCACGCTAAGAAGTAAATAGCTTCATGTTCCACCAGATTAAATTCATTTGGAGTGATAAAATCAATTGGCAGAATAAATAATGCAGCCTTATCTTGTTCTATAGGAAGCATCATTGTATCAACTTCTTCACTTGATGAAACTTTGCCATTTCATGGTCCATAGAGGGTGTACATGTCGTATAAGCATCAAGCTCAAGTTTTACATCATGTGCTCCCACCAATTCTTGGATCTCTTGTTGAACTTACTCCTTATCAAGTAAGGACTTTCCAAAAAGTTATATCGGTTCTACCACACATAGGCTGGAACTGGTTTTCTCTTTTAGCACTAGGTTTTGGTGCCTCAATATCATTGTCTCCCATGTGTGAAGTTTTAATTTTTGAGATTTTTTGGACAGCTTTTACATGGAAGCCATTATTCAGCCTAATTAGGCATTTTGTCTCACAGTTTCTTGGGTTAGTTCTTGGATGGCCTTCCATCTGGCTTCCACTGAGTTAATGGAAAGAGAAACTGCATAGAAAATTGAGAAGCTGTGTATATATCAGCCCTCTTACTATTCATTCCTCATATAGAAAGGGTGATTACAATAGGACAAGGCATATCCTATTATATGACAGTTGGTACGGACACCTCAACACTAAGAAATTTCCTAAAAACTTTTAACCCTTCTAGAAGAGTACAACCCACACATCACAAGGGTACAATCCATACTAGTATCTTTCTATTTCTGAAAACTCCCCCTCAAGCTGGAGCATATATGCCAAATAGGCCTAACTTGGAACGTATAGACTCCAACTGACTCCTACATAGTGCCTTGGTAAAGATATCAGCAATAGAGATGAATTTTCCTGAAGCAGCCAAAATAGACATTGTACCAGCTGAAACTTTCCTGAATTGGCCAAAATAGAAGCTGTACTAGTAAAAAGTTCTCTGTGTCGGCCTAAACTACATATGTACCTGCCAAAAAATGATAAAGCTGTCCAAGCAAAGCCAAACAGAAACTTTATTCAGTTAGATTATCCTTATCCTGGATAAGGAACGACCAACTGTTAATACCCAAACAGCCAAATATCTACCAAACAACTTGTTATTCCTATCCAGGATTAAGCTGTCCTTACCAAGATAGGGAATAGACTACACTGTGAACCAAACAGGGGTCTTCCCTGTCTACTCTGATTGATAACAACACCTGCAAACTCAGAACTTGTCAACGACCCCCACTACGTCACTAGTGCACATCATCAACAACCAAGTTACAAAAAAACACCTCACACATCGTTGACGCTTGCTGCAACCAAAACCAGCCACCGAGAACAACAACCACCATCAAGAACATCAACGTCCACCGAGATAGGCAGAGGATGGTTGGAAACAACTTTAGATCTGCCAACCAACCACTGAGAACAACAACCTCTAAGAACAATGATGACCACCAAGATAGGTGAAGGATAGCCTGAAACAACTTCACATATACCAAGGATTGCAGTTTCAACTTTCAAAAACAGATGAACAGTCAGCCATCAACTCAATATTGAGTTTCTACTATCGACATACCAAGCAACAATGACAACGAAGACAGGTAGTGAAGACGACTAGCATCTCAAGCATCTTCACAAACCTTCCAACAGCATTTAATCTATGATGCACGGACACGGACACGGACATGGACACGATATGGACACGGATACGGCGATACGGCAATTTTTGAAAAATAAGGACACGACACGGCGTGGACACGGCAATTAAATAATTAATTAAATTTTATATTTAGACATATTTTTAAATATTTTTAGACATAAAATACGTTTATATCTAGAATTTAAATTACGTACTAATTACAAATAAGTAAACTAACATTCAAAGTAGTACAATAATACACATAAAATGTTTAGAGTACAAACCAAAAGTTTAAATAGACTACATTCAATATCAAACTAAAAACATAAAATGAAATAAGCAGGACACAAAAAAAAAAAATCACTAAAGTCATAATAAACATTATAATTTATAATACAAGGTTGAGTAAAGAAGAAAAAAAAAAAATATATATATATATATATATATAGTAAAGTATAACACAGTGAGGGGATTAAAAAAAAAAGAGGAGGTTTGGGTGTTATAAATATAACACGCCACAGTACAAGGTTTAAGCAGTCAGCAAATAAAAGAAGAAGAAAAAAAACGCGAAACAGAGAGGGAGAGAGAAAAGAAGCTCGGATCTGTCCACGCCGAGAGAGAGAGATTGGAAGGAACAGAGGGAGCTCGCCGATCGGCCTGATGTAGCTCCGGCGAGGGACAGAGGGCGGCAGGCAGAGGGAAATCAACGGTTGGGCTGTGTGGGTTTTTGATTTGAGATTTTTCACTTCTCTCTTCTGGGCATTGGGTTTTTGTTTTTTTTCCCACTGCTGGAGTGTCCACCGCGTCGGAGCCGCGTCGGGGCCGTGTCGGGGCCGTGTCGGTGCCGTGTCAGAGTAGCGAAAAAAAAAAAAAAAAAAAAAAAAAAAAAAAAAAAAAAAAAAAAAACGACACCGCTCGGACACCGGAGTCCGGCGAGTCGTACCGGTACGTTGGCAAAATTGCCGTGTCGGTGCAACCTAGCATTTAATTGAAGAGCTCTTTAATGCTCTAATACCATATTAATGGTATGAAAAAAATTACATAGAAAAGTGAGGACATGTCTATATATCAGCCCAATTACTATTCATTCCTTGGATAGAAAGGGTGATTAGATTACAATAAGACAAGGAATATCCTTCAATATGACAGCTGGTAACGACAGTTGGTAGGGACACCTCAACAATAGGAAACTTCCTAGAACTTTTTTTCATATACAAGATAGCAATTCTACTCTAGCCTAATCTAAGTGTATATGTGTGTGAAGCTCCCTCTTTGAGACTTAAATCCTTCTAACACATTGATAGTGGAGTTAATTTAACACTGGAAACTGTGCAAAAACTCATCTCATCTTCTTCAAACTGTGCCACATAGCCATTAGCAGGTCTATCCCCCAGTCTCAAAGTGTTTCTTTGATCAAAAGGATCACCCTTGAAAGGTTATGAAACATAAAGAATAGTAAGCTTTAGAAAAGAGAGTGAAAATATTTTACAGAACTTATTAGAAAATCCTAGGTTTCATCACCTATGGGAGCTTGGAATCACTACCAAGCTAGAGAGAAACATCTTTAATTTTATATATATATTCGAATTGCACTACCTAAAATTATTCTTGTAGCCTCTTTCTAATAGGCTTCAAAGAGCACATCAAGCCACAATTACATTCCATAAAATCCTCAACAATGTTAAATTATAAATTTAAAAGTGAAATCAAGAAAAATCAGAAATTCATAAAATCAAAAAAAATCTTAAATAATTTTGGTTGCACTCCTTGCAGCAACAAATGTCAGTTATCATCTCAGACATCATCTATGAAACTAACACAAGAGCCTCAAACAAAATACAGGCATGTATGAAATATTCTAAACATGATGTACCTTTCACTGGGTCCTCTGCAGAATACCACTCACTCCAAGGACAATCATCATCCCACTGTGCTTTGCTGTAAATGTCACTAGCAGGGTTTCCTCCAGATTCTGTCATTTCAGCATCAGTTTCTTGGACGTCATTGTCATCATCAAAGGAAAGGGTTCTGTAGGTTAGCTTCATTGTAAAATGGACTTTGAAAAGATGCACAGAAATGTCCAATGTGGAGTAGGCCTTCAACATCAGATGAAATTTTATCATAATTAGGAAAAATAGGAAAGTCGTAATCTGAAATTCATTACACAAGCAAGGCTAATTAATTCTCATAGAAAAATTAAAAAATGATGCAAGCATAGAGCGCATGAAATGATGCCTTTACAATATAAGAAAGAAACTTTTTTCATCCATAATTACAAAAAATCACATAGACCCTAAGGTTTACAAAGAGCAAGGTTGTGCCCCTTAAGGCAAGTGTAGTCCAAGAATATCACATACATAACATACTTAATTTTCTTTCAATCTAGTTGATGAGGTGATCTTTGCTTTAGCAATCAAAATAAGAGAGCTAGTAAGAGAAGGAAGATCAAGAACAAATGTTATAGCATATCTGATTGGTTTCAAGCATAAGAAACTTCAATGTACTCCCTACTTTGAAATGTCAATGAAATAACTAATCTAAAAGTACATCACAGAGAAATATTGATATGAAGTGATGAGCACTTACAAACTTTGAAACAAACAATTCGTATAATCCTTCCAAATGCATTAGTTTTACTGGAACCTGGCTACCAATATGATCTGACTCAAATCTTCTGGTGAAAACAGTTCCCCTATTTTGGATACCAATGTACGCTTTCCGAGAAGGATCATGCACCGGTACAAATGCTGGCAACAAACTGCATACCCCAAGCATGCAAGAAATCGCAATTCAGTTCAAGTTATCCACAGATAAAATATGATTCAAATATAATATTATATTATCCAATAGCATGGTAAACAGTTTGCCCCAACCCAGTGTGCCCCAACGGTAAGGGAGAGTGCCCAGACTAAATATAAACCTAGAAGTCTCAAGTTCAACTCCTAGCTGAGGCATTTCGCAATTTACCCAATGCCTGCTCACTTGGGATGTATGCTCACATGGGATGTATAGGCATCCGGGGTTCACCCCTTGCGGGTGGTCCCATTGGTCCATACCTTGAGGGGAGGGTCATCACAAGAAATATATTATATGGGGTAAACTGTTCATCAAGACACTGTAAGAAACTCTTTTCTAAATTATTGGAAAAGGAAGAAATGCAAAACAAGGATTCCAAGGAGGTCACATACTGCAAGAAACTTACTAATTTAATTAAAAGGAAAGAATGTGTTAGCGTATTCTAAAAACAAGACAGCAGAATGAAATACCATCAGAATCATAAATTCTTCACATCTTCAAAAAAGTGCATGACCATATTGGAAGCACTGAGGTTAATTTGCAATGGGTCAACTCCCCTAGCCATTATGGAAGACACAAGAGAGCCATACTTCACCAATAATTAAATAGAAAAATTTTCAACTGAGAACCCTACCTTGAACAATTTGACAAAGCAATTGCAACTGCACTTAAAAGCTTGCTAGACTCTGGTGCATCAAGAACTACACCACTAGCACTTTGAGGAGCAATCACCTGTGATGCAATTACAAGGGGTGAAGAACTGAACATAGCAAAAACATTCAATATTGCGGTACAAAGTGCAAGCCAAAACATACCAAAAAATCCTTTACCCCAAAACACAATTGCAAATCATGCAAATTGAAGTTCCAGTCTGAAACTTTTCCTGTCAACCAGTAACCAAAATTTGAATAGATACTACTCTCCCACAATGTGTGATGAACCCAAAAATTACAACCAAAAAAAAGCTCTCCCATACCATCATCAGTGTTGCTTTTCTCAAAGTAATATTCCATGAGATAACTTTTTAAGGCATACTTTAGCTCAAATTTGACTTTATATAAGTTCTTTGAAAACTCCAAGAGAACGGCACCTTTTTCCTACAAAAAAATAATAAGAAAATCCACATTCGGGGGTTAACATCAAACACAGCTTCACTTATAAGGATAAGCTAAACTGCACAGTGTCCAGTAATAAAGCCAACTTCTATGTCATTTCAAAGAAAATTGAAGCATTGCAGGGAAAAATTAATGGTATAATAAAGAAGCATAATTCAACGGCTATGATTTTTGGCCCAGATTTTTCCACTTCCAACATGAAGTAGGAATAAACTTAAAAGAAACACAGAAATTAAATTCCTTGAAACAAATACCTATTGTTCAAACAATTTATCAACAACTACCCACAATCATATCCATAGTTTCACAAAGCAAGAGAACTGACTGCCTTTGCAACCAGATTAAAGGTCACACAAACAACTTAACTCAGAATACTAAAGCAAGATACCTAGATGGTTTGCCAATAAGGGTAGAACAAGAAAACAATGACTTCAACAAGCACAAAAGCAAATCCCCACAGGGGTACTGGGCAGTGGATTCATTGGTGTGGGGCATGACATAAACCCAGAGGTCCTAGGTTCAATCCACTACATTTTCAGTCCCTGGGTTTCCAGGGTATCTCATGGTCTAGAAGTGGAATAGTTCGGCTAAAGGCTAGAACACCACTTCCTTATATAAACAAGCACAAAAGCAAGTTTTGCATACGTTACAAAGTAACGGCTTGTTGTAAGTCGAGAATTCCCTGGCATTACAATATTAGAATGAAAAACAATGGCTAAAATTATAAAAATGATTATAAAATCCTCTCAAAGTATGCTAATTACTACTTATTATCAACACCAGCTAACATTATCATCAAAACGCAACTCTAACAAATGTCCATATCATTCAGTATCAAAATGCATGCATTTCTGTGTGCATGCTCCAATTTACACAACATATACATTTAAGCTTTCCAATCCAAGCAAACATACCAACAAATTTTTCGGGCCATCAGACATCCATTGCCGACAAACCGCTTCAATTTCAGAAATGAACCTATTGAAAAATATGAAATTAGGAATCCGAGACCTAAATTGCACGATCCAAAACGTACAAAAAGCTGAATTCAATTGTAAATTACCTTTCCCATGAAGAAGCAAGCGTGAAATCATCAAAATGCTCAACCTGCACATATACGCAATTGGAAAACATAAAAAGCTCGCGGAATAGTGCAAATGCCGGACTCAATTTTCAGAATTCAAATTAACTCAGAAGTTCCGCTCAACTAGATAAAGCAGTTTCGTAAAGCAAGAATGTGAATTATATAGAGGAATGAAGAACTGGAATTTGAAATTGAGTGGCAAAAATGTAAGTATGAGGAATAGAGAGGGAGAGGGAGAGAGAGATAGAGGAATTAAGAGCATGCCTCCTCGTCTAGAGCTTCATCTTCTGAATCAGATTCCACCTTGCTGGAAGACGCCATGAGAGATCTGAGAGAGTCGAAGTCGAAGAGTGGTAGCGAGACCGAGGTTTGTGTTTTCTTCTTTTGTTCTTTTTTAATACAAATTCGAATTGAGATCTGATCTGTGTATGAGGAATAGGAAGACGAAGACTAGTGAGCTGAAAAGTGCAGGAAACGCATTTGATTCTGCCGCTATCCGATGCTGTACCTTGGTGAGCAAAATAAAATTTTTGGCAAAAATATGCAATTTACAACTATAACTTTGCCTTGAAAATCAACTCACTCCCCAGATCATTTTAGTCTGATAAGTTTATTTTAAAATTATTTTAGTCATTTAAGTTTAAAAATTGTTCCTTAATTTTACTCTAAAGTTATTTTAATTTTTTAAATTGGTATTTTTTTAGTAATGTGTGGGAAAAGTTATTAAAGTAAAATAATTAACTTCAAATTTAAATGGCTAAAATGTTTTTTTGGGCAAATTTACAATACTAAAATGACAATTTTTTTTTAGGGACTAAAATGATAAGTTTCAAACTAAAGGACCAAAATATTTGTTTTGAGCAAACTTATACCAATGAAAATTGTATTTTTACCTAATTTTTTTTTATAAAACTTAAACAAATTACGGCATCAATGGCTTTTTTTTATGAAATTGTTTTATGCAGGTTGCAGTGTTTCACTTTTCTGCAAGTGCTGTTCTCGTTATAAATTCGAAAATCATACCTGAAATTTTATAAAATTGTAATATCTTTCCCACGAATTACTATGCACTTTAGTCCCTTATAATGTATGGTAATGTCGTTAGACTATGAATCACCAACACAGACGGAGAGAATACATTAACATAACAATGAATAAGGAGTCCAATATTTATAAACTTCTTGTGTCTTTTGCCAAGAGTTATATCTTATTTAAAAGACACATCAGTTTTGTAAATAACTATAACTCTAACGTTTAATTAATTATCTATTGTTGGTTGGTGAAGCAACACCATCCACCAAGTGGGTGTTATTATATAGGTGAGGGTGCACCATATTATGGTGTGATCACCTATCACTATTATTTACTAACATCTCCCACTTGATAGCACCATAATATATGGTATTAACTACAATCAACATATACTATGGTGTCACCATGGTATTGCCTAATGTTGATTCTCATCTATGCTCTTCATAGATCGACGTCAGTGTCTGACTCTAGCAAAACTGTGTACACATCTTGTCACACACTACTAACAGCACTCTTCATTATATACTACATCTATTGTATACTCCAGATGTCTTATCATTCACTATTATTTCAAATGAATGACATCGAACATGTGGAACGTTTGTTACCACCAGTAGCCAGGAATCTTAGTCCACACCGGCACTGCCGGTCGACGTCCTTCAGCCACACATATCAGACATATGTTGACCTGCATTGAATCGCTTGATACTTCCCCTAAGCCAGTATACTAAATGTTTTCTCATACGACTCCAACGACTTTTCATTGTACAAGTTGTATTATGTGTGATGCACATTAGTGGACTTTACATTCATACACTAACTTCTTATACAATGCTATTCTGCTTAATGCTGACCAATTGTGTCCCTAGAGTAGAAGTTGCATAGCCATGTTCTCCTGGCATCCCTAGTCCTTCCATCTATGCAAATACACTCACCTAGGTTTTTGGATCCATGAGTCCCATATTTCCTACATGCACTCTAAATCTATCTAGAGTCAATCATAGGATTAGCCAGCATCTCGCTTGAAGGGATAAATTGGACTTGTATTTCACCTCTTTCCACTATATCTAGAATATAGTGATAATTTGTGTCACGTTCCAGTCAATCAAACCAGGAAAAAAAAAAAAAAGGAAAAGGTCAGTTTTTTTTTTTTTTTTTGTGGTCCACATGTGCCCCCACCTAACCCCACTTCCCCACCACTCATTTTCACCCACCTCTCTTCTCTCTTTTGGCCAGCTTTCTCTTTTCTTCTTTCATTTTCTTTCTTTTCTCTTCACTTAAACGCGGAATGGCCGGAACACCCCGATATAGGCTGAAATTTGACCCTAGGAACAAATAAAAAATTTAAAACAAAGGACATAGCATTTAAGGAAGAGTAAGCAAGCTGAAAAACAGTCAAATATATTACCTGTATAGCATAAAAAAGTAAAGGCAGATTGGCAGCAAGACCGAAACCCACTAGAAGAAAAAAAAGAAGAAGAGAAAAAGAAGGGTCTGAAACCCACCAGAAGAAGAAGAAGGGTTTGAAACCCATAAGAAGAATAAGAAAAAAAAAACAAGAGGAAGAAGAAGGGTCCGTAACCAAAAAGGAGAAGAAGAAGAAGGTAGGATTTTTTTTTTTTTTTTTATTTAAAGCCAAAATCTGGTACTGACCGAATTTTGTATTTCGGCCGAAATTGGCCGGAATGGCCAGAACACCTCGAAATAGGCCGAAATTTGACTCGATGTGGAACAGAGGGTGTTATGGTACCGATTTGCATGCCGGTACAAAATATTATGGCCGTACCGGCTAGAATGGAACAAAATTAATAACAATGGTTCCAAGTGCTTGGGATTGGAATTGGAAAAAGAGTAGGTTCAAGCGGCTTGAGATAACTCTTCTTAGATAAGATTTCAAAGGCCTCTAACAACGATATGTAAATGTCATCAAATTCCCTTATCTTTTTGTGTCATTGGCAATAACTTTCTTTCTTTTGTCTTGCCAAAGACATCCTCGGCTTGTGAGCCATATACTTCTTCAAGCCTTTGCAGTCAAGTGCTTACATCCTTCATTAGCTCCTCAATGCGAACAAGTGTCTTGTTCATGATGTCGATACTTTCATTTAAGCTCTTCATTGCTTCTTGGTATCCTCTTTAGCGAGTAGATCTTGATAAGACTAAGGATGTGCTTTGAGATTATCTTAAGTGTCCCTGAAAATGAATTTAATCAAACAAACACATGTTCCCAATGTCTTAAAGTTTTGGACCCAACGTCTTAATCAACTTTTCTTGCTTGCATCAACTTGTGGACTATATGTATGCCTCATTTGTATTCTAAGTCTTGCATCATTTCATTATCTTGGACTTAGAATTAGAATGAGCTACACCAATCTTTCAAAATTTATGTTTTTCACTATGCTTAAAGCCCAATTACATCATTCACACTTCCCACTCTCTCATCTTTCCTCACTTAGATCCAAGCCCAACATTCTTTTTTTCTTTTCTTTTTTTGGCTTTTTTTTTTCTTTGGCCTTTGAATCCAACTACAAGTCACTCATCTCACCCTTTCATCCTCATTTGGGCTTAAGCATAGGGTGTTCATGAATTTCGCAAGGTTAGTCCACATCTTGTGCTCTTTTAGGCTTTATGAAAATGGTATCATCAATAAATTCAAACACAAAAATCTATGCCCCATTTATAAAAAACTTGTTTGAAAAACTTGTTTGAACTTGTATTTAAAATGAGCCATGACATTTAGAAGTCCACATCTTTTCTTTCTTTCTTTTTTGAAATATTTTAAGAGAAAAAAAAATGACCAAGCTTTATCTTAACACATTAAAATCTCTTACATGTCCCATTACAAAGCCCATCTTGAATGTTCACTATCTCCCCTCACGAGGGCCTTGCCCCTAGTCTCAAAAGTTTGATCCATTTTTATCTTTCATTCTCAAATGGGCCTTGCCCCTAGTTTGAAGAGTTTGGTCAATTGGTTCAAAAAGATTTCCCTTTTTAATCCTTATTGGGCTTTTGGTGAGCCTACCCATGTCTTTGGGCTTTAGGGTTTCAAAACTTTCCCAAAGCATGGATTGGTTCACAACTTTTCAATAAAGCCTATAACATACTCATGGTCTTGGGCTCTCTTACTTTTGAAAAAGATTTTTGAATTTTGACCCAAAAGCTAGGATATGTTATGACTTTATGGCCCAATGCCTTCCTCCAAAGTCTATTGTATACTCATGATCTTAGGCCCCTTTGATTAGAACTTTTTTTGAATGGGCTCAAAACTTAGGGTATATCTTGGCTTTATGGATCATCTTTCATCTTCTTTTTGAATTTCTACTCTTTATTGTTTTTCCTTGTTAACATTGAGAACAATGTAAGTTTTAGGATGGGGGGAGGAACTTGAAATGATTTGCATTTATTTTTATTTTATGTTAAAAAAAATTTGGGTTGTTTTAAGTGATTTTTGTTTTTATTTTTAGTCTCATTTTTTTTTTAAAGTGTTGCTTTAGCAAGAGTCTTAAGTCAAAGTTATTTATGCTACTTCTATCTAAAGAATTCCACTAGTTTTCATTCTCAACTATTATGCACATGCACTTTAGCCAAATAAACATGTTTCTTGGTTGAGAGATGGAGATGACTTTGAAAATCTTGAAAATGAAATGTAGAGACCATAACCCAAGTGAGTTCTTGAGCTATTCATTTTTTTAGAGGGTTATTTTCTTTTGATCTCATTTTTTCATTTGGAAGCACATTACTTTGTTGTTGCTTAGTCTCATTATTCTTTGATTTGGTCGAATGCTAAGAATTCATCAATTTTATGGCAACTTGAATATGTTAAAGTCACGAATTTTGAAAAACTATCTCAATCCTTAAGAGATGATTTTAGGCCATCTTTGTTAATTTTGAGCCTTTATTATTTTATTTCTTGATACATTACCGCTAGTCACCCATTTGAGCCTATTATTTTAGCCATTCTTTCTCAAAACCTTTCCTAAAGTGTTCCAAGAATGAATGCAATCAAATTGTCTTATTTTTGTGGTGAAGTAGTCGGAAGAAAAGAAGGAGCCACTCAAAAAAAAAAAATCATAAACAGAAAAGGAAATATGTTGAACAAAAAAAAAAAAGGAATGTGAAAAAGGAAGAAATAGAGAATGAATTTGTTGATGAAATTTTGAAGAAAAAAAGAGAGAAAGTGAAAGTGCAATATTCAAGAAACTTGAGAGGATAAATCAATTATCATATATTCAAAAGAAATTGTCTCTCTAATTATTCTTGGGAACACTTTTTATTTTTACCTATACCATTTGTTCTAAATTCCTCCTCTTTACCCTACATTACATCTCAATGAAAGTCCTATTTTATCTTAAGGAAGGTATGGTTTGGATCTTGACATGACTAATCAATGTGTGTTGTGTAATATTCTTAGTGTTTGGAATCCTTTCATGAGACTATAAATTTCCTTTATTTTGCTTTACCGTTCTTCATCTTATTTATATGTGAGATATCAGTCTTTGTTTTACATTATTCTGCTCACATATGTTTGAGAGTGTTACACCCTTTTTGGAGTGATTTTATTTGTTGAGTGTTGACAACTGTGAGATTTAAGTTGAAGCATATATTTGGATAGAAATTCAAGCCATATTTTATCTTAAGACTAAGGTTGTGTTTGTGTTAACTAAACTATTCATGCACTGAGTATTGATTGTATGTAGAATATCTTTAGTGATTGTTAGTGTTTTGACCTTTGATTAACTATTTCTACTAAAGTAATAATTTTTTGTTATTTTGTGTCTTTGTCTCGAGTCGCTTAAATTGCTAGGGACTAGCAATGAGCTGGATGGGGAGTGTGATAATAGCTTAATTTTGCATATTTATATCATTATTAGAAAGTATTACTATACTTATTTTGAGTTAATTCATGCATTTTATAGTTGGTTTTGGAATAATGCTAAATAATCAATTTTGTGCTTAATTGAATTTTAATGTGTGAATTCGTTTTTTGTAGTATGATGAAATTAAATAAGTGGATTTGTGCAAAGAAGAAATCTAATGGACTTTAATTTTACAAGGGTCATGATGAAGTCAAAGAAGG
Source organism: Castanea sativa (assembly GCF_040712315.1). NCBI lineage: Eukaryota > Viridiplantae > Streptophyta > Magnoliopsida > Fagales > Fagaceae > Castanea > Castanea sativa. The sequence continues at coordinate 18,558,284 of NC_134020.1, forward strand.
TTAACCCAATTAAATTCAAGTCCAATTAGAGCAAGAAATCAAAGGAAATTTGCACCAAATCAAAGTTCAATTTGGATTATAATTACAGCCTATGTACCAGCTAGTATTTGGAGCATAACATTCAGCTCAGATGTCTAATTAAGATGATTCAAGTTGCGCTAGAAAGATAACTTAAAGGGCTACAACTTTATAATTTACCAAAAGTCCGAATTCTTGAGTTAAATGGGTAAAAAAACATTAGTTAAGTGAAACCTAAAAACCTAAGATTTTCTCCAAACGAGAATTCAACTTGTAATATGATTCATTGACCTATTTAAAGGCTTTTTAGGGCAAAATTCAGAGAGGAGCTGTTGTAGGATATAATTTAGGTTTTCTTAAAGTATTTTTATAGTTTTTAGAGTTTTATTTGTGTTATGGCTTGCTAAAAGCTTTGTTAAGGTAAGGGGTGAAACCCAACCATTTATTGGTATGTTCTTAACAATTATTTATTGGTTTTAATGCTTATATTTTTATGTTTTTTATTATTTTACTCATCTAGAAAAGTGCTTACTTCTATATAATTTTTTGATTTACCGTAGATTCCGGGCACTTTAAATGCTTAGTATTCCCTGCAAACTAATTCACTAGTTTTGTTTTCCCTAAAATCAATCGATTTCATGGAACTACCTTAGACAATTAATTATTGAGTTCTTATTGATAAATCATCCGACTAAGATCATCCTTCATATGAATTTTAAATGAGTTATAAAATAAATATTGTTAAGACTACCAATAGATGTGTTGTATGTGGATCCCTAAACCTTGGAGCCTTAATATATTGTTATTTTCTCTCAATTTAAATTACCTTTACTAAACCATCAAAAATCTCTTCAATTAAACTTTAATATTTTAGTTTTATTCTCTTGTAGTTTGCTAATCAATTCTCTTTTCCCTGTGGATTCGACATCGGACTTACCAAGTTATTACTTCGCGACAATCTTGCACTTGGGAGCATTATTTAAGTCGCAGCACTCACTCATCACCAACCAAGGTTAAGGGACAAAAGATAAAAAGTGATGTGTGTGCAAAACAAGTATTGAAATGATTTTATTAAGGTTAAGAAACAAGACACGTAGGAATTAAACTCACTTTCCTTAGTGGAGTTGCCACTGTGAACACAAGGGAGAGTCGCTATCTAGTTTTTGCAATGGTCTAGGAACCATATATATAGTGTCCTCTCAAGGAAGGACCAGTATATCTTACTACCAGAGATATGGGTTCAGAGTTAAGGTACGGTCTTAGGAAGGTATTAGGCACCCAAAACCGCCTAACCCTAAGGTTGGCTTCCCATCATTGTGTCTTATGTCTTAACCCTATTAAAGGCACACTCAATATTGTATCTATACTCACACACAAACTAGCATACATCTAAACACACAACATGACATCAATTAACCTGAAAAGACCTAATCATACATCTATCAAGGCATGACATAAACCTTAGCATTTTACTATCATACATATTATACCGAAGGTAGCAACATAGGCATAGAAAGATCCAACCAAACATGTGATTACATTTATACTTCAAGAAGAACTCAACCAAACAAACATGTTTATCTCAATCATTAAGGCAAAATCATATTCAAAGATGCATGGGAATGTGAATGCATGACTTACCTCATTTACCTTGCAACAGCTCATCACTTATGGCATTCATGCATGAGCATGTGTATGCGTGTTCATGGCATCAAAACAAAGAAACACAAGATAAACCCTAATTTAATCATGTGGAAGCCAAACAAACAACAAACATAGAACAAGGACTCATACCTATAAAAAGGGATCAAAATAGAGGCATAATATGTGAAACAAATGAAGAAAACAAAGTAAGAAACTCAAACTAAGGTTTCTAGGTAGTAGTATGCGCGTGCATAAACAAGCCTACATACGTATAATCCAACTTGTGTACGCAACCAAAATTATAGGCATGTGGGTTTCAGCCTAGAAACCCTAGCCACGAACACAACAACACAGAGAACAGACTAAGACTTCAAAACAATAAATCTAACATCCTATCATGCTTTAAAACACAAAAACTACACAACTTAAACTATGAACAAATATATCAAAGATACACAAAACAAAAATCTACTCCTAAACATGCATTAGATCTAACAACAAACAAGAACAACATCAAAACATGTTCATCAATATATCAAATCATTTAACTTTCCAATCAAAACATCATGAGACACAACAAAACAAAATTAAACAAAGTAAGACATATTTCTAAGCATGTGAAAAAAATAAATCAAATTAAAAATAACGAGAACACAAGTTATGAAACCTTAAATCAAGAAAGAGTTAAGGGGAGAGACTCACCTTGCTCATGGATCACAATTTGGTAGAGATTTAATTGGCCCCTCTATGCCTAGACAACAAGATTGAATGATAATTGAAGGAATCAAATATATCAATAGTTCATTAGTAATCACAACTCAAAATAAAAAGACATTCTTGAAAAGATTGTTTGAAAAAGGTTTTTAAAAGAGATTAGAAAATAGTTTGTTGCCTTAGAACTACTAAAGAGAGGCTTTTTCTTTTGTCAAAAATGTGCTAAGGGGCTACCTTAGGGTTTTAGAGAAAATAGGGTTTTGGAGAAGATGGAGGCTAAAAAATCACTCTCTCTAGCTAGGGTTTTGATTGGAGGCATAATGTAATTATTTATAAGTAAAAATTAGGGTTTTGAGTGTTGTTTAATGATCTCTGGAGGTGCTCAAGGGTCTATAGGCTGGCCTACATCAAATAATGATGTTTTAGGCCCTTAAAATGAAGTTTTAAAACCCAAAAAATTGGACAACCCAAAAAATTGGACTGCCCAATTGGCCCAATTTCAAATAGTCATAACTCACTTAATTTAAATCCAAATTAGGCAAAATTTGTGTTCAAATTGAAGTCTAGGATGTCTACTCTCACTCAAAATTATTTGTAAATCAAAATTTATGGTCAAATAGTGAGCAAAGGTCATTTTTCAATATCGATTTCAAAGCAATTTAAGCACTTTTGAGTTGTGATTACTTTCAAACTATCAAATAACTCCAATTACCTTTTGTAGGCATGTCAAGATCATCATTGGGACCGGGGACTAAAGTTTATTAACCGGGTACAAAATGAGGTGCCTACAATAACATACAGGGCAAAGGCTATGATACTGATTGAGATCAGCCTATTAAGCATGAGAGTTGATAATTTCACACAAAGTGACAATGATGCTCAAATGGTCATGACGTTGGACTCATTGGAAGAAAGACGAGATATGGTAGTTGTCCGGCTCATTGATTATCAGCAAAAGGTGGCCAAGGGTATAATAGGAATGTAAAGCCTAGATAATTTGTGGTAGGAGACCTTGTTTTGTGGAAGGCGGTGGGAAGTATGAAAGATCTAAATGCGGAGAAGCTTGCTTTGAATTGGGAAGGCCCTTACTGGGTAATGGCCACATCCAGAATGGGGGTTTATTACCTAGAGGACGTGGAAGAACAACCTTTGCCCTGACCATGGAATGTTTGTAATCTTAAAAAATATTATCCTTAAGTGTGGAAAAAAGGTTGTAAGATATCTCTGAAATGAAGAGTTCAGAATCAATATGGTCGTTATGCATTGCGTTACTAAACACTTAATAAATTTTTTCTAAGGACAGAAGCTTTGCCCCGGCCTGACTCCGCTCACCTGTTACAAACTCATAGGTAGAACTCACCCTTGAAAACTGGCTTGCAAGGGAAGGGTGCCCAAAAACTTATAAATACATGGTTAAGCTTACACTTAACTAATGTAGGACACTAAGATCATAACATACCATCATGTTCCGCAGCTGACATTCACGACGGCTCACTTTAGCGACACTGACTCGTTGGTAGCCCTTTCTCTTTTTGGTGGCTTTGCTCAACTATCAGTAATTTTAATTGAGCCTCTAGGTCACTCCTTCCGGGATCCGACCACAAAGCTTTAACTTATTTGATTTCATACTCAATGAGCTACACCCGATTAATCGGGGTGATGGTTGGCACTGATATCAATTGTAAAGAACAAGAAGAATTGGATGATTGTAGCTAGTTTTGAGGTTAGCTAGGCCTCCTAAGAATAAGAAAAGAATTAAAGGAAAGAATCAAAACACAAAGAGAGTATTGAGACATAAACTGTTTGATTGAATTCTTTGTACAAGTTGTTGCTATTCTTAGACCACTCTCTTAACTCTGCCCTCTGTAATTAACTAACTAACTACTTACAGCTATTACTAACCAACTGTTGAGGACTCTTTTTTCACCCCATGTGACACTACTTCATTGGCAACCCATGCCAAATCAAAATATTATTGATTTTTTGGGTAAATCTCTATAAAGCTCAAAATAAGCTTATATCTCATGGACTGGGCTCCCATGGCCCACAAGATCCTTACTTCAAGAGGCGAATTCATGGTCCACATTTTCTTTTCATCAATTGGGATCATAACTCATGACATCATCAACATTAACATCAACATATGGATCGGGCTTAAGTAATGAATCAAAACTCACAGCCTATATTACCTCTCTTACATTCATGGCAAGTGGCTTCTTCAACAAAAGCCCATATTTACACAAAATAACAACAAAACCCGAGGTACATCATCTCATCTTCGACTTATGATTCAAGCTCATAAGTCTCTTTGGGGAAACTTTAGGAGTCGTGGTTTGGAAGGCCAAGAGGTATGTTCAATAAAGCTCCAGCGGTTTAAAGTTGATAAAAGAAACATGTTGCTTGGCATGTTTTCTCCAACTCCCTGAACTCTGACGAGTCCGTGTGTAGCGGGTAATATATGGTAAGCATTCATTATCACATAGCACTTTAGATGATAAATTCCCCATTGCTCTTTTCCTAAAAATTTAATGTTCATCATGTGACAAATACTTAATATCCTCAGTCATCTAACCGCTGAGAAAATAACTGTTCATTCAATCCCCAGCTGTTACTATACAAATTTAGAAATTTCATTATATTATTCTACATAAATCTTATTACTACTTTTAGCTAAAATTCAACTCAAACACATAGCCTAATCTGATTGGCTATCTTTAATCTCCAACTATATGCAAAATATTCATGATATCTCTCATACTCAGCTGCTGTCTGCCACAATCAGACCATATATTTCTTTGCCAACTGCCAGAGTAGAGCTTTAAATACTCTTCTTGCTGACCAAGATTATGTCATAACACAATAAAACATTGATTAAATCTCTAAAATTTCATTCATTTTAAACCAATCCTTCTATTACTTACTAGAAATGTGTTGTAATAGAACATTGCACCAAAAACACAAACACCCAAAAGGGGAAACATTTTCAGCAGAACCCCAGCAGTGTATTCAACACTTGACACCTGGCTGGGAGCGATATCATCGGCCATTTAATGCTGAAATCCCAGCTGCCAGCTGCTATACCCAAAATAGCAAGATACCCTTGAAAGAGATCTTACCATTTTCAGCCAAATCCATAAAGTAAATGCTGAATGTCCTCTCTAGTAGTCTGAAATCACCCAGCTGATCTCATTTGTTTTTCCCCAAAGCAACAGCTGTCTTATGACAGTTGTGACAGCTATCTCATGATAACTGTCACAGCTTTTCCTAACAATTGAGACAGCTTTTTCAGAACAGATGTAACAGCTGACCCAGTAGCTTAAGCATCACTGATTTTTTCACATTTAGCTAAAACCAAAACCAACTAAAGTAACTATCTTTTTCTTGCCAAAATACCTTCATTTTTTGATGCTCTTTCCCCAGCAGCTCTTACCAACAAGAACACCTTAAAGCTAAACATACATTTTTTGCCCAAATCTTAAGATGGATTTTCTAAAAATTCATTACTATTTGGGACAGATTTTAGCTGAGATTCTTTGCTAAAACACCCCCTTAAACTCAGCTAAATAGGACCCCTCATCAACACATCAAGAGGGACACCAAGGGAGAAGAACAACTCTTTCACAAACCTCTCTATGCTCTCTCCCTAAGCTTTTAATGAAGTTCTAAGATTTTAGTTTTCAAATCAGGAATTAAATTCTTCAGCCCTTAGCTCATAAAGACTCTTCATAAGCCTTCATACACCCTCTTAGTAGAAAAGCCCAGCAGTAAATTCTAGCAACATTGCTAAACACACTACAGCACTATTACCCCTCTTATACTCATTCTCTCACTCTTCATATTCAGAAAATACACCTATCTTACTGCTCCTATCTCCAAATACCTAAACACATCTCCATACTCTTCTCTTACAAAATCTTTCCTCTTGCAAAGCAATTTCTACAACTTCTCCAACGATTATAATCTCATATTTTTACTATCTTTAACCACTATATCTTTCATACTTCTATATATCATACATATTACAAATATTACATTCTACAAAACATCTCTTTCTCCACTTCTCTTACACAATCTCATACACACTTACAACACCATTACATATAACACACTACACTCTTTTAAACTCCATTCTCATACTCTCTCACTTTGAAGTTCTACTATTTTGCTGCTCATAAACACATATTAATACTCTTCTCTCTCTCTCTGATAAAAGCTCTTTTTATGGAAGGTATAAACTTTTAATGCTAAAGCCCTTCTCCTAAAAGGCACCAAGATCTCATATCAAAGCTCTCCTCATGGAAGGCACAAATCCATCTTTCATAAAACCCTTCTCTTAGAAGGCATAAATACTCCATACAAAAGTCCTTCTCATGGAAGGAAACACTATTAATAACTTCACAACAACTACAAGAGCATTGTCAAGGGGAAAACTCATTTAAGTGCATGATAAGAGAGGAAAACTTAACCAGCCCTTACACACAACTGGGCATACTCTCTCTTCCTCCAGTTACATCCATTTTTCCTCCTCAATCTTGAAGTTATCATGGCAAACTGCCTCTCTACCGTTGGGGTCACTCTGCTAGGATATCATTAACTCACAGAAGCTGTACAGCCAGGCTACAAACCATGCAAAGATAAGTGACTTTACTTCCTTATCTTTAAATTTATATTATTGAGTACATGATTACTTCACATTTAAATATATATTACTTTATTCCAACTACCATTACAACTATTAACTAAGGCTTAAACTCATTTAAATGCATGATAAGAGGGGCAAGTTTAACTAGCCTCTACCGCTGGCATTCTGCTAGAATCTTATCAGCTCACTGATGCTACATAGCTGGGCTACAAACCATATGAAGATAAGTGACTTTGCTTCCATATCTTTAAATTTACATCATTGAGTACATGATTACTTTACTTCTAAGTAAATACTATTTTATTTCAACTACTAATCAAAGCTATCATATCAAACGCATATTGTATATTTATTTGACCATTATCATAATTCTTAGACTTTTGGCTTTAATGGTTTGGTAGGCTTAAAAGTACATTGGTAGTCGTTGGACCACGTGGCCCAATGTTGCGTTCCGGGACGCAACACCTTAAACAAACCCGAGTCTAGCTAGGTCACTCCTCCAAAGGACCACACATGGCCGAGCAACCGAAAAAGGCCCCCGAACACCAACTTAACTAACTCCTATCACCTATTAATGTAACTAACTCCAACAGAATCCTATGGCAGCAACCATCACACTATGGCAGCAACTATTAGAGTACACAAGGTAATTACAGAAAGTACATGTACATTGATCACAGTAATCCTAACAATACTTCCCCCTTAAATGACCTTGCCCACAAGGTGAGGGAACCTCTGCTGCATCACATACAAACTCTCCTAAGTGGCTTCATCAAGGCCTTCACCTTGCCATTGTACCAGAAATTGAGTGATAGTCATGTTGTAAAGTTGATGAGTCCTTTCCTTGAGAACAGCTACTGGTTCTGAAATAATAGCCCCTTCCAAATCAGTAGGTGGTAGGGTTGGAATAGAGACCACATGCTGCCTAAGCTTAGCTTTCAAGCAGGAAACATGGAAAGTGGGATGTATCTTAGAATTTGGAGGCAAATCCAACCTATAGGACACCTCACCAAACTTCTGTAGGATCTGGAATGGTCCATAGTACTTAAGAGATAGTTTCTTCACTCGGTGGTGCTTAAGGGACTTCTGCTTGTAGGCTTGAAGTCAAAGGAACACCCAATCTCCCACTGCAAAACTCCTCTCAGTCCTATGCTTGTCAGAATACATCTTCATCCTTTCTTGTGCTATTATTAGGTTCTGCCTTAACAAAGAAGTTAGCTGCTGTCTGGATTTCAAATGAGCATCCACACCTTCAACCTTTGTTGTTCCAGGAATATAATCCATATAATGCTTTAAATGAAGTCAGCTTAAGTGAGGTATGGAAATTAGTATTAAACCAGAATTAAACAAGGGGCTCTTGTTCACCACCTTAGTTTGGCCATCAGTTTGGGGGTGATAGGCTGAGGACATGACTAAGTGAATGCTTGGAAGCTTCATCAACTCTTGCCAAAAATGAGAAGTAAAAATAGAGTCCCTGTCACTAACAATTGAAGTAGGCATTCTATGTAACTTGAACACATGTTACATATAAAGAGTTGCTACTTTAGAAGTAGTGTATGGATGAGACAAGGCTACAAAATGAACAAACTTTGTAAACCTGTCCACCACCACCATAACCACCTCCTTCATCTGAGATTTTGGAAGACCCTCAACAAAATCCATGATCACAGCCACCCAAGGTTTCTTTGATATAGGCAAGGGTTGTAGCAGACCTGCTAGATTGCAAGTTTCATGCTCGAGCCTTTGACAAATATCACACTCCTTAACATACTTCCTAACATTTTCACCTAACCCAGGCCAATAAAAGTCCCTCTAAACCCTATGCAAAGTCTTAAGGAAACCAAAATGACCCCTCTATGGCCATCATGAACCTGCTGCAAAACAGTTGTCTTCAATGAATCACAAGTCCCCAAATACATTATGCCCTTATATAACAGCAATCCATTTAGCATAGTGAAGCCCTTAGGACCTCCCTTCTCGACATGAAAAGCATCCAAGATACTCATAATGGAATGATCATAAACATAGCTAGCTTTAAGTTGAGTAAACCAATCAGGGGTGGGAAAGGAAATCATGCATAAAACACCCTCCTGAGAAGAAGCTCCACCACTAGTAACCTGTCATGACAAAGCATCAACCACCGCATTTTCCTTACCCTTCTTATATTCCATAATAAAAGCATACCCTAACAACTTAGTAATCCACTTTTGTTGAGCTAAAGTACCAATTTTTTGCTATAGGATATACTTAAGGCTCTACTGGTCTGTCTTCACCAGAAAAGGCTTTCCAACTAGATATGACCTCCACTTATGCATAACAGTCACCAAGGCCAGCAGTTCCCTCTCATAAGTCGATAAGGCCAAACTCCTGCCCTTGAGAGCTTGGTTGTGGAAAGCTATAGGTCTCCCTTCTTGGATTAGTACAGCTCCTAACCTAACTCCTGAAGCATCACTCAACCACAAATATCTTATCAAAGTATGGAAGAGCCAAAACAGGTGGATTGGACATAGCTGATTTGTTCCTCAGTCCAAGTAAAAGAATCCTTCCTTAGAAGAGCAATCATTGGGGCTGAAATTTGCCCATACCATCTTATAAATTTCCGATAATACCCTGTGAAACCTAAGAATCCCCTCAAAGCCTTAACATCCTTTGGAGTAGGTCACTGCTGCATTGCCATAGTTTTCTTAAGGTCTGTTCTTACCCCCTCACCAGAAATCAGATGCCCCAAATACTCAGCTTCACCACAAATAAAAACACACTTGGACTTCTTAGCAAATAATTGTTCATTGGCTAACACCTCCAGCATAGCTTTGAGGTGAGAGACATGATCAACCAAGGATTTTCTATAAACCAAAATATCATCAAAGAATACTAGAACAAACCTTCTAAGGAAAGGTTTAAACACTGTTGAAAAAACTGGTTTTGTATCTCATACAAAACACATAGCGGAAGCAACAAACAAGGATTTATTTCATTCATGATTGATAACGTACACCATGTAAATTTCAAAATTTATGAACAAGATAACGTACCTTGGTGTGGTGAAATTCAAAACTAAAGATTGAAGTACTCGGGAATACTTTTAATCTTCACTCCAATTCCACTTTACGCCCAAGATGTGTGGTCTTTCAATCAGTTTTCAACGGGAGAATGAAAGTGTGTCTCACTCTCACATACACACCATTTCTTATTATCACACATAAAAATTCTGTATATTTCTCCATTTATAACTAACTGATTATCTAATTGAGCTGGTCTATTGGGCCTTTCCAATTGGGCTTTAGTGTGTGGCTTGGAGTGGGACCAATAAGACACTAACTCCAATGGGTCTTGGGCTTTTCCGTCAACTCTTGATAAGTCCAAAATTATCATTAATTATATTTAATACCACTATATAAATATAATTGCACTCTAGGCCTTATTAATAAATTATATCTCAATACTTTATTATACATGCAACCCCTTCATAAAATATTCGTAGTAATACAAAGTCATGAATGTAGACTGTCACTTTGAAAATTACTACATCTTAATCCTTGAGTACCCGGTTTAATCCTTTAAGGTTATTCATTATATATTTATGAAATCCAATTTCATAAATATTTATACTTTAGTAATTTCTTACCAAAGTGGTTAGGTCTAACTCTCTGAATAACTGAACTCATTAAATTTATCTCAAGGGAATATTTTATATCTTCATTAAAATATTATGAATTCCATCTTGAGAATATATGTTTCATCAACACTAAATGTGGCTACCCAACATACTGAGGTTTTGACCATTACTTTAGATCTCACTCCTAATATATTAAAGCAACCTACACCTCATGATCAGGTCCATTATTCTCTCAGGATTAAGAGTTCATGCAAATAGAAGTCGTGAAATTTATTATTCAATTGACAGTTATTAGGAGAATAATAAATTTCACAGCGGTCCAGTTCAATATGTCTTAACTTTTAAAATATATCAACATGTTAATTAGAAATCCCTACTTCCATGATCAAGACAAATCATCTTAGTTGATACGTTATAGTCTTCACAGATGAAATGCCCAATTTCATCATCGACTATGAACTATAAATTCTGAGTTTATAAAGAAGTTGTAACTTATATCTTCTGTGACTAAATCACATAAATCATATACTATGCATCTCATGGACTATATGATAATGTCTCATATTTATATTACCATTATTTTAGATAATAATAAAATAACTTTATCAATTACAATATTAAGTCATACATCATATCATATATAATGTCATACATAATATCATACATAACATCATACAATAGGATTTAAGGGCACTAATCCTAACAAACACTTGATTCATTAGGGACTCAAAAGTTGAAAGGGCATTAGTGAGGCCAAATGACATTACCAGAAATTCATAATGCCCCTCATGAGTCCTAAAAGCTGTTTGAGGAATGTCCTCTTCACTCATCCTAATTTGGTGATATCCAGACCTCAAGTCAAGCTTAGAAAACATGTAAGCACCATTCAACTCATCAAGTAATTCATCAATAACAGGTATAGGGAATTTATCCTTGACAGCATTCAAGTTAAGTGCCTAATAATCAATGCACATACGCCATGACCCGTCTACCTTCCTCACCAACAGAATAGGGGAGGCAAAGGGACTACAACTATTCCTTATAGATCCAGCAGCCAATAATTCCTTAACCATCTTTTCTATCTCTTTTTTTTTTTGTGGTAAAAAGGGTATCTGTATGGCTTTTGGTAGACTAGTTGAGCTCCTTCCTTAAGAGTAATGTGATGTTCATACCCCCTAAAGGGAGGTAGCCATACTGGAGTGTCAAAAACCTGAGCAAACTCTTGAAGTAAATCTACCACTTCTGTAGGTAAGACAGCCTGTCCTTCAGCTGATGAGGGAGTTGAGATGTGAACCAAAAGGCCTTTCTTGATTGAAGTCTTAAAGAATTGATCCCATCAAGAAGGTGTGAACCAGACCGCATTCCTAACAGAACAGGTAAGTGTAGTTATTCAACATAAGACCCCACCAAAGTATAAGGATCTAGGTTGTCCTACAATCTCTTGTACTATTGAAGATTACATCATGGAGCATGCATTACTAGATCTTGGGGCAAGTGTTAATTTGATCACTTTTAGTGTATATCAGAAACTTGGACTTGGTGAGTTAAAACCTACTTCAATAACTTTACAGTTGGTTGACCGCTTTGTAAGAGAGCCGAGAGGGATTGTTGAGGATGTGTTGATAAAATTGAACATTTTTATTATCCAGTTGATTTTACTATTCTAGATTACCAACCTGTTTTACATCCTAGTGCTCATACCCCTATTATTTTGGGTAAACCTTTTTTTGCCATAACTAATGCTTTAATTAATTGCAGGAATAGAAGAATGCAACTCTCTTTTGGTTCCATGACTTTGGAGCTAAACATATTTCATGTGGCTAAACAACCACATGAGGATGATGATTGTGCTTATGTGAACCTCATTGAGGCGGTTGTTCAAGAAGAGTTTAATAAGAATTATTTTTCTGATCCTCTTGAAACTCTTCTTAATAATTATGTTGGTTCTTATGATTTAGAATGTGATATTCATATATCTGAAAAATTTTCTTTGTTAGATTCCTCATAGGTTTTGGAAGAATAACAGATGTTGGCAATTAATAAAGGATGGAAGCCTTGCTTTGAGGAGCTATTAGAAAAAAAAAAAAAACTCGTGCATTCAAGTGAAAAGGCACCACAGCTGGAGCTTAAGCCGCTGCTCAGTGGTCTTAAATATGCATATTTAGGCCCAAGTAAGTTAAAACCTAGGTGGGATGACTCTTTCATTGTAAGGGAAGTATTTAACCATAAAGTTGTAGTAGTTGAGGACCCTAGGGATGGTAGGATTTTGAAAGTAAATGGACAAAGGTTAAAACCATTCTTAGGGGGAGTTATACCAGAGGAGGAGACTATGTCACTGGAGATTCCTGCCTATTGTGATGTTATGTGAACTCTGAAAGAGCCTTATGAAGTTGTACCATATTTGTCTTAATTTTCTTTTCTTTTTGTTTTTTTTCCTTTTTGCCTTTTGTTTTTGTTTTTTTGCTTTTTGTTTTGTTTTGTTTTGTTTTTTTGTGAGCTAACATTTTCAGGTGTGAATGAAATTTCAAAAAAAAAAAATTTAAATGCTTAAGGTAACTTCTTCCCTTTATACTTGAATTTATTTTGGCTTTGATACATTGAGGACAATGCAATATTTTAGTTGGGGGGAGAGGTCTACACATTTTGTTACACCTTGCATGATTTTTTTTTTTCTTTTTGGTTGCAACTTTTCAATTCTTAAAAAAAAAAAAAAAACTTGAATTTGAATGTAGAAGAGTTATAAGCTTTATTTTTATATCATGTAATGGAATGAATAATGCTGAGTTGATTATACTATTTGTTAAGACTCTTTTATGAAGAGCACAATTGGAAACTTTTGAGTATAATAGCCAGGTTAACAGACGGTTGGATGTTGGATATGCATGGATCATAAATAAGCTAGATATAAGTCGAAACTCAACCCATATAGAGAGTTCTTGAGCCTTACTTTTCTTTGTGAGAGTATATCTTTGTTTGAACTTTTAAATTTCTCTCATATGCTTCAATTTTTGTAAAAGATTTCTATAGTTTTTGGTTGACTACTGGAAATATTATGGGGAGATATACCATGATCCTACTTTTTTTATCCTTAGGCATGCTGATTTATGTGGAATTTTAGGAGACGAGAGCCTATGACCACCAATTTTGTGTCACCAACTAAACAAATATTTAGCCTACCTTTACAATAACCATTGTCACCATCATTTGAGCCATGAGAAATACTTCTACAATACCACAAAACATTTTTATTTATGGGTATTCTCATGGGGGTTCAAGTTTTGAGCAATTGATGTGTTTAGATACCACCATTGTCTCTCTTTTCTTCAAAAAAAAATCAAAAAGAAAAAAAAAAGAAAAAAAGAAAAGAAAAGAAAGATAAAAAAAAAAGAGAAAAAGAAAAAGAAAAAGAAAGAGGAGACATATATAATCAATCAATAAATCATTGGTGTTTTACACATCTTTCATGTATTTCAGATGAGTTATATGGATGAGTAAAGGTTATTTTGATTCAAGTTGGTTGTTATCGCTATGAGTTGGGTTTGACTTGAATTTTCTGCATTTGATTCATATACCTCATATTTTAAAGAGAGTAGTTTGCCTTCATAAAATTATACTACCATTGAGCTTAAAGTCCTACTTGATCCTATAGGTGCATGGCTGGTATGTGTTTGGGATAAAAACTAAGGATGAGAATGGTATTAACCTCATGTTTCCAGGAATTCAACATCATTTCCAAGAGATCTTTTTCCGTTGTTTTAGAGGTTGTTTTTGTATACACGTTTGATATTATTAAAACTTCTTCTTTCCTTTTTGTTCACATGTGATTTGAAGAGAGAAACCATTACTTCTATATGTATTCTTTCAGAGTGTTGATAACTTAAGAGAGGTTTTGGAGTAGAAGCTCTAATCTAGATTATTCTTGGTCTATGCATGTTTGGAAAATCTAGTTTGATTGGATGGGCTATCCACATGCACACTCCAAAAGTGAAGCTAGTGAAAACTCTTTAATATGATGAATGATATCTCAACTCAAAATTGAAAGTTCATTTGTATGATATAATGATAAAGCAGACTAATATTTGCCGCAAGAATTTTCAAGAAACCTTTGACTTTTGTGGGTAGAGTCACTGCAAACCCTCACGAGAGTAAACTCGTCCACTAGGGTGACCTAGGGGTTCAAAAGCTTGCTGCATATGGGAAGTGCAGTCATGTAGCCTACGAAAGTGGCTTCTATTTTAGTTTTAATTTTCCACTTTTAGTAGACATGGGTGCTTTGTGGATTGCTAGGGACTAGCAAGATTTAAGTTGGGGGTGTGATAATGCCTTAAAATGTATACTTGTTATATATTTATGTGAGCGTTATCTCCTTATTACTATGCTTAATTTGTATAATTAAGTCATGATTTGCATTAGTCCCTATAATTTATCTTTACATAATTTCTTGAATAAAATGCTATTCATTGTGTGTAATTTTCTATTTTCAGGAAATCATGTGAGAAAGATGAGTTTACAAGAATTTGTGAGAGAATGGAGATCAAACTAGAATTAAAGTGGAGCTAAATGACCATACTTAAATGTCTAAGGAGGTGCAGCTAGAGTGCTTGGATCGTCTACCATGATTGGAAGTTTCAAATAAGGAAAGAAATCAAAGAGGCAGAATCTGAAAAGGAAAAATTTGATTTGAGTACCGATCAGTCTTTTGGGCGTATCTCTCTCCTCAAAACTCTAATTAACATAAGGCTAGATAGGTTAGAACCGTGACTTAAATATCTACAACTTTCCAGGTTTGAGTTTTTCAAAATTCTCAAGTTTTGAAGGCCGAAATTAACTCACAAGTTACTGCTGTAAACTTGGACGGAAATAAAATAGTAAAAGTTTTATTTTTTGGACACTTTTATGTTAGGGTTTTGAAGGGAGGCTGTGAGAACGAATTTTGGTAGAGAAAACTTTGTATTTTCTTTTCTCTAATAGCAGCCTAAACTCTTTGTTAGGGCTAGGGGTTGTGTTTCTTCTATACGGTATGAATATTCAATGTGATTCTTTCTAAGATTTTATCAACAATATATTTGATTGTTCAATTAGATTTCGTTTAATGTATTAGTTCTTCCATACTTTCAATAAATTCAATCATGTTTTTCTTATTGTTTAGATGAATTTCTAATAATTTCAAATAGAAATCAGATTTTAAAATGAATGGGTTTTTCTGATAAACTTTTCTAACCGCATTATTAATTGAGGTTATCATGCGTTCTTGAATTGTCTCAGTTCAACCGAATCATAAGTTTTTAATTGTATAAGAATAATCAATTATAAAATAGATATTTTTTTAGATCACAAAGAATCTCATATCGATATAGGGAAACACCCCGATGCCCTAGTATTTACATTATTGATTTAAATCAGTTTTTATTATTATTCTTATTAACAATCACCAAGCAAAAATATTTTTCTTCTTCACCCAAATTGTTATTTAATTATATTGTCTTTGAATTTACCCTGCTCCTTATGGTTTGACCTCGGTACTCCGAAAATTATATTGTTACGATCTCATGCACTTGGGAGTAAGCAGACCTCACCTGAAAAGTGTGGGAAATAAAGCTTGACAAGCTTCACAAGGGACACAGTAGAAGAACTTTGAATTGGGGATGATGGTTCTCGTGATGTTTATGGCTTGGCTTCATCAGAACCTAACTTTTGAAGGATCGCAATAAGATGTTGATTCATCTCATTCATAGTTCTGGTATAAATCTCTTGAATCTTTTGGATTTCTTGAATGTTCTTGTTGTGATGGTCAGAAGTAGCTTGAAGGGAGGCAATGGCTTCATTAGTTGCTGCCATGATAGTAGTAGATCGTGTCTCAGCCATCAGGTCGCAGAACCACTGCTCTGATACCAAATGTTACAAACTCATAAGTAGAACTTTTTTAGGATAAAATTTTCACACAACATGGAATTTATTTCATTGGCAACTCGCACCATGTTGACGCTTACATCAACAAATTATGGATTTTGGAAAAATCTCTTTTAAAGCCCAAAAGAGCCTATATTCACAAAATGACGCTGACGCCTATGATCCAAAACCCATGGCGATATTACCTCATCAAAGCTCATAATTCAAGCTCATGAGTCTCATCGGGGGAATTTTGGGAGTTGTGGGTTGGAGGGCCAAGAAGGATGTTCAGTAAAGCTCCAGTGGTTCAAAATTAATAAAGGAAAATATGTTATTTGGCGTGTCTTCTCCAATTCCCTGAACTCTGACAGGTCAATGTGCAATAGATAACATCTTGTAAGCCTCTCATATCACATAACACTTAAAATAATAAAAATCCACATGCTCTTTACATAAAAATTAATGTTCATCATATAATCTAAGTCTAAAAATGTAATTATATTATTTCATATAAATTATATTATTATTTAAATCAATCCCAAGCACATGACTAAATTTATATTAATATCTCATATCTAGCATTAAATGCTCTTCTTGCTCTCCAAGATTTGATCAAAACACAAAAAGACCATAATTACATTTCTAAAAATTCATCAAATATCAACCAACTAGTCTTATACTTAATAAATTTTTTTGTAATAAAATCATGGACTAAACATATAATTTTCAAAAAGAGGCAACTTAGCCAAAAATACTAACAATAGTTTCAGCAGAAATTTCCATAACTCCAGTAGAAGCTGCAACAGCTCTAGCAGAAACTGCAACAGCTCTAGCAGAAGTTGCAATAGCTCTAACAGAAACAACAATAACTCCAGCAGAAACTGCAGTAACTCCAATAGCAACTGCAGTAGCTCCAGCAGCAGCTTAGGCAACTGACATATGTCCAAAAGTGACATCATCAACCTATTAATGTCCAATCCCAGCAGCTTGCTGCCATACCTTAAGAAGCAAGGTTCCTATAAAAGAAATCATACCATTTTAAGCTAAGATCCTTAGCCTCTAGCTGCAGTACTAGAAATAGGAAGATCCCATAAAGGTTATCTTACCGTTTTTAGCAAAACTTATGAATTTAATGCAAAATATTTTCTCTAGCAGAAGACCTCACACAATTGACATCATCCAGCTATGTCAGGACAGCTACCGCTGTAGACCTGTCAGCTGCAACAGCTACTGCTGCAGCAACAACCTTAAAGTCTCAAACTTTCTTCTTTTGGCTTAAAAAAAACACACTAATGAAACCACTTATTTTATCAAAGACTTTTCCTTATTTGCTAAATTTTCCTTCAACTAATTTTAATCTAGTTACATACTTGGCTCTATGTAAAGAGGACCAAGCCATACACTAACACACACGCCTTCCATCCCTCTCTCACTCTCTTATTCTGAAACTTCATTCACTTTGCTGCCCATATCTCTAAATATTTCATACTTCTCCATCTCTCTTACAAAATCTCTCTTCTTAGATAACAACACAACACACATATTACAACACTACTACCCATCTCTCCCACACTCTATCATTCTGAAATATCGTCATTTTGCTACCCATAAACATATCTCCATCTCTTTCTCTATTTTTCTTACAATACCTCTCTTCTTAGAAAGCGATATAATCAATGTCATAACACAAAAAACCACTCCAGCAGCAACTATAGGCTCATGTATTTACTATATTTAACCTCTATATTATCTATCTCATAATTCCATATATTTTACAAGCACATTCCTTATAAACTATCCATACATATATTTCTAATCTATCTTACAAACGCCATATCTCACAATATATATATAAAGACGGTAAGAAATATATTTATAAAGATACTAAACACTCTTTCAAGAACATATTACAAAAGCCCTTCTCATGAAAGACATATGAATATCAAATACTAAGGTCCTTCTCCTAAAAGGCACAAAGACTTCATATTAAAGTCATTCTCATTGAAAACATACATTTCTAATACTTAAAGCTATTCTTATAAAAGACACAAACTTATAAAATTAAAATCCCTTCTCATGGAAGACAATATCACTTATATTTGACTAAAAACTAAAAGAGCATTACGTGAGAAAAATTATTTAAGTGTATGATAAAAGGGATAAACTTAACCAACCTATTCATACGGCTGGACATATTCTCTCTCCCTCCAGTTGTACCCATTTTTCCCCTTTAATTATGAAGTCACCATGAAAGGACTCATAATATTATATTGTACTACTGGACTCATTTTATCATGCTGCTGAAATATTATATGTCAATTGATGTTATACGGTTGGAGCCACAAACTATGAAGATAAGTCATTATATTTTTATCTCCAAAAATATACTATTGAGTATATTTTAAGTCAATGTCATTGTACTACTATATTCATATTATTATGCCGTTGAAATGTTATCAACTCACTAACACTATACGGCTGGAGCCACAAATCATATAAAGAATGAAGTGATACTTTACAGCTGGAGTTAGAAACATAAAAGATAAGTCAATATTTTCTCCATCTTTGAAATTACTTTATTAAGTATATGTTAACTCATTATTATTGTACCAATGGATGCAAGTTACTTTAATATCATCTCACTATTTAATAAAGGCGTAAATGCACTTTTAGTCCCTACATTTTGACGTTTTTCCATTTTAGTCCCTACATTTTAAATTTACCATTTTTAGTCCCTAAACCAATTAACATGTGTTATTTTCGTCATTTTCGTCAATCAGCCGACGAAAATTGCTGACGTGGCAGCCGGAGGCAATAAAATATTGTTAAAAAATTATTTGACATTTTTTAAATGCCAAAATTAAAAAAAAAATTAATTACTCGATTTTAATTAAAAAAACAAACAAAGAACAAGTAAAACTTGTTCTTCGTGTTCATCCTAGATTAAACCTAGCATCCAAGAACACAAATCCAGCAACCAAAATTCAAACCTATATCACAACAACACAGACGAAAAAAAAAACAGAGACCAAACGCAAACACATACCCAGATACAAATAGAGATCAAACACAAACAAAACCCAGATCTCAACCCAAGTACAAACACATACCCAGATCACAACAACACAAACGAAAAAAAAGAAGAAGAAAAGAAACAGAGACCAAAACACAAACACATACCCAAATCTCAACCCAAGCACAAACACATATCCAAATCATAACAACACAAACGAAAAAAAAAAAAATAGAGACCAAACACAAACTTATACCCAAATCACAAATAGAGATCAAACGCAAACGAAACCTAGATCTCAACTGAAGCGCAAACACATACCCAGATCACAACAACAAAAACGAAAAAAAGAAAAGAAAAGAAACAGAGACCAAACTCAAGTGGACCCAACCACTGATCCATGTTCACAACACCCACATGCAACCCTCCAAAGTTTTCCCATTGTTTTCACACTGCATTAAACCCCATAGCCTCCATGATCAAAACCTTGAAGATCAGCCTCTTGATCTACTCGTCGCTGGTCATTATCGGGTGAGGTAGAAAGAGGTGTGAGAACCACTGTTCTCGGCTTCACAACCACTGATTTGGGCTTCAATACCGAATCGGTGACTGGGTTTTGTACAACGGAGCCATAACTACACAGAAATAAAACTATGGGTTTTCTTTATGGGTTTCGTACACCTAATCGGCAGACCTTCTTGATGGGTTCGATGGGCTTTCTTTCTTTGACGGCAGCGGCGACCTCATCATTGATTCTTGAACAAGTTCGACGGTGATGACCTCATCACTAAGTCTTGAACGAGATTAGAGAGAGTTTGGGTTAGTTAGAGTTTGAATCAGATCGGAATTTGCTAGATTAGAGAGACTTTCCATCCATGGAGGGTGAGGAGAACGAGAGTTTGAGAATAGAGAGAGTGTAGGGACTGATAAGTGTGTTGATTTTGTTTTGACGAGTGTTGAATTTTAATTTGGGTTTGGGTTTGGGTTGGTGAATTTTATCTTTTGTTTGTTTTTTGTTTTTTTAATTTAAAATTAAGTAATTAATTTTTTAAAAAAATTTTGGCATTTAAAAAATGTCAAATAATTTTTTAATAATATTTTATTGCCTCTGGCTGCCACATCAGCAATTTTCATCGGCTGTGACGGAAAGGACAAAAATAGCATGCGTTAATTGGTTTAGGGACTAAAAGTGATAAAATTAAAATGTAGGGACTAAAATGAAAAAACGTAAAAATGTAGGGACTAAAAGTGCATTTACGCCTTTAATAAAACATGATCTCACTAATAAACAGCTGATGAACACATATAATGATAAATTGAATCTATCTCACCACAGGACATATATCATTTGGACATGAATCACCACTGAACATATATTATTCGGGCATAAACCATCGCTGTACATATATTATTCAGACATAAACCATCGCTAAACATATATTATTTGGGCATGAACCACCGCTAGATATAAACTATTTGACATACGTTATTTGAACATAGATCATTGTTGGACATATGACACTTAATTAATTACTTTCCAGTATTCGACATCACTCAATAAACATAATAATGATGTTCAACTAATCATTTAATCAAAGATATTCAATTAAATATATTATTTATTTATTTCAACCATTATCATGATTTTAAGACTTTGGACTTTATCTATTTTGTAGGCTTAAAAGTGCACGGGAAACCATTAGTCTATGTAGCCCAATGTCGTGTTCCAAATTGAACTCCCCAAAACAAATCTAGGTTTAATAGAGTCACACCTCCAACAGAAGACACGTGGCTACACGCAAAAATCGCCCTCGATAGAACTCACCCTTGAAAACCGGCTTGCAATGGTAGGGTGCCCAAGAGTTTATAAATACTTAATTAAGCTTACACTTAACCAATGTGGGACATTAGGATCATAACATCACCGACCATGTGGAAAGCTTAATAAATTTTTTCTAAGAGGACAGAAGCTTGGCCTCGGCTTAACTCTAGTTACCAACCATGTGGAAATCTTAAAAAACTTTTTCTAAGGACAGAAGCTTGGTCTTAGCCTGACTTTGGTCACTAACCCAATGGAAACCGTAATGAATTTTTTAGAATCAAAGACTATCTCTATAAGGAGTGCCTTTGTGGAAAGGACTCCTTGTTTGAATCCGTAATTCACGGGATTGTAGTAAATAAACCTTTCGGACAGGGAATGGGAAATCTTGCAAATGTGGTACTGACTATTCGTACTTAGGATTTTTGGAGGTATGATAACATGATTTCACTTCGAATTAATGGATCATGTGTGTATAAAAGGGGTTCGATCATGCAACCACTCTCTAATTGAAGCATTACCATAGTGAGAAAAGTAGATCAAATGTTGCAAGGAAGTGAAATGGAGATATAAGTAAACAACTTAATTAAGAAAGTACAAACGTTTGGTTTAGAATGAACCAAATAAAGTTTAATAAATAAACCAAATAACACTGTGCCAAATACTAAAAAAAAGAATTAAGAGATTTAGTGGTTGATTCTCGAGGCACAGCAAAAGTAGTCACAGGAGTAACGGTAGCAACTGGAGGAACTGAACTCGGGATTGATTGAGGGGCACTCTGTGTCTCAGTAGGAGCAGTAGTAGTCGGGTTCTCCTCATCGATCACCACAACATGGGCATAAATTTGCTAAGATGACTCCCTAATGCTAGGACTGTCCTCCCTTTCTTCTTCCTTGGCATCCTCTGATTGATCATCCGCTTGAGCTTCTACGGGCGGATCATCAGGTAAGGCAATTTGGTTGGCATCTTTGAAAAAGGAGCCCTCAGGTAAACTGATTGCATTATCTGCTACCATCCAACCTTCTGCGAACCCGAATTTTTTAGCCTAGAAGATGACCGCCCCGGTTGAGTTTTTGAAATCCTTAAAGCCCATGTTGTAAAAGACTTGCTCACAGTTGTTCATTGTTTCCTTTAGATCAGCAATCTCTTTGTCATGGGCTGAGATGATGCTAGAAATTTCGGCAAGTTTGAAATAGTACAATGAGACCCATGAATAGTGTTGACACCATATTTTGTCCGCCATCGATTTGCGTTCTGGACCCCAAAAAATCTAAAGTGCCTTTTTTAGCTAAAATGACCAAAATGCCCCTAGTCAACCCTAGGTTGACCGAAAGTCAAACAAAGTCAACCCGAGCTTTTTGGAGATCTTTGACAACTTTGACCAAGTTTGACCTAGAGTTAACTCCAGGCAGGCCCTAGAAACCCTAATTTTGATCAGGCCGTCAGAATGGGTTGAAACCAACGCCATTGCGAAGATTATCAAGAAAATGACCAGCCATAAGACTAAGGAAGCCAATGTGCACATGGTCGACAATGCATAAGAAAGGCCTAAGGGTAATAGTACTGTTTATGCAACCCTAACTACTAGACCTTATCAGCAACAGGCCAGTCTATTCAGGCACCTAACCGAGCCTTTAATCAGAAAGGGAGGCCAGACCCACCTCGTCCCCGTAGAAGGGAAAACTGGAAGTACACTCTATTACCCATGCCCATGGCAGATCTCTATGCTTACTTGTTGGAAAGGAAGATAGTGACCCCAATGTTTGCCAAGGGGCATATTTTGGAAGAATGCTACCAGTTGAGAGACCGTGTCTAGGATCTCATCGAAAACAAGTTAATATAGTTCAATAATGCAATTGCTTCAAACATCATCACCAACCCTTTGCTTCCCCATCAGGAAGGGAATGTAAACTTCATCATCACAATGGAAGAAAGGGTCCCAGATTTCTCCTCACCATCATTCCCAAGGAAGGCCATGCTCCGAGCCTTGGTCCAAGAGAGCCACCTTGATCTTAAGGGTATGGGAACCCCAGGATTTGATTGGGGAATCTGCTCATTTTGTTACAGTAGAGACAGGCATGCCCTGTTTGATTGTAGAGTGCTTTGAGCACATGTTCAAAGTCTAGGCGATCGTGGTATTATCTGGATTAAAGGAGAAATTGTGCGAAGAGATGATTGAATGGTAACTAGCCTATATCCTCTAGCTACCCAGTCAAGAACTAGCTGCAATGCTGTTTCTGTTGGATTATGGAAAGATTAGGACGAATATCTACAGAAATGCCTTGGTAAGGTTACTTCAGTACCTCCCTCTTCAGTAGTCATTGAGGAGTTCATAGAATCACCTACAGATTTGGAGTCATCAGATTTAGGAAAAGGGCAAACCCCGCAAACCATCAAGGGATTCACTCCTCTGGTTCTTGCATTGTCTGCGATTGCAAGGCCAGCTTCATCATTAGTTCAGGTGGGAACTGCTATTATTCCCGCTATCCGAGGTTTCGATCCTCTTATTTTGTCAAGGCGTACCTCCAAAATCTCTGTAGTATCCGATTCAAAGGCCCTCAAAGCCATTCTGTCAAGTCTGGTGGTCATTAATCCGAAAATATTCTCCATAGCGCCCAATTTACAAACTCAGGAGGGTGTTATCATTTGCATGCCGAAGCCATTCCCTTATGAAGATAGCCATCGTGTCCCATGGAAATATGATGTGTCCTTAATCTCCACTCGAACTGGAAAAGAGGAGATTTGCTCCAATATCTCTTCAAGTCTATCTGAGCTTACTAGGAATGGCCACTGCTATACCCCCGAGGAGTTAGAAAAGAGAAGGAAAGAGATTGGCAAAAGTACAGCCGAGCCCATCAGGAATAGGGTTACAATCGAAGAAGTAGAAGAATTCTTGAAAATTATCAAAAACTCAGAATACAGTGTGATTTAGCAGCTAAACAAGTGTAACAAAATCTTCCTTTGAGGGTATATGGTGTTGGCCACCAACCAGATTTCCTTTACAGATGATGAACTACCACAAGAAGGTATAAAGCATGCTTTGCCCATGCACATTATGGTGAAGTGTGAAAACATGATTGTCTCCAGACTATTAATTGACAATGGATTAGCCATGAATGTGTGTCGGATGTCTACAATAGAGTGCCTGAATATGGATACTTCTTTTATTCGCCCTACCACCATGATCATTAAAGCCTTTGATGGCACTCTTCGAGAAGTGCAAGGTGAGATTGAATTAGCAATTGGAATTGGCCCTAGGTCTTTCATGGTTAACTTCCAAGTCATCAAGGTGGATTCCCCATATAATATGCTCCTAGGGAGGCCTTGGCTACACACCGCGGGCATAGTTGCTTCTACCCTTCACCGGAGGCTCAAGTTCCCCTCTGAGGATCAGTTAATCACTATTATGGCTGAGGAGCCCCTAACCATCTTCAAGGAGACTTCTATCCCCTACATTGGTGCTAATGCCTTTCCGGAGGCAACTTTCCACAATTTCGAGCTAGTCTCCATGATTTCTAGAGCTTCAGAACTCGAGTCAGCATGGCCCTCCGCTACTTTAATGTCTGCCAAGAAGATGCTTAAATTTGGCTATCAGTTAGGCCAAGGCCTTAATGCCGTAGGACATAGGAATGCTTCTCTAATTAAACTCCCAGACAACAAAGGAGGATTCAATCTAGGCTACGACCCCTTTGATGAAGAACTTTTTCAGGCTTCCAAAGCAAAGAAAAGGAAATGCACTGGCCAAAGGATGTCCATTCCCTACATCAGGTCACTTTTCCAACTCCGGCCGAGGTCATCAAATCAGAAATGGCACATAAATCATGCGAGGAGGAATCAGATCTAGCTTGTCTCATTCGCTTGTGTCCTAAAGAATTCTTAGCGAATGCCATCGAGGGATGATCTAACCTCTACTATTAGGCCCTGTGTGCCAGACGAGACAGTAGGCCATTGGACCATTGAGCCTTGCTTTATGGTTGCACCGACTGAGTAAGGAATGTTCCATCATCGTGTAGTTGGGTCCTCCAATTGCTCGAAAGAGTTGGAATAGAATATCTAGTTTGTTTTGCATGTCATTTCCTATTTTCTGCATTCCTTATTTGCATTTCCCCAGTTTATTTCCCAAAAAAAAAACATTTCCCTTTTATCATTATCAGGAATGAACTTTGTTATCCCTCTATCTATAACCCATTAATGAAATTATCCAGAGTATTATTTAGGAAATTCTTGCATTTATCTCTTTATTTGCTTTCCTATGAATATGTGTGTAAATTGTCTTATGTTTCCTTGTATATGTTCTGTTCTATAGAATCTATTCTAATTCCCAAGTAGGTACATCGTTCTGTTACCATAACGAGGATATTGATGATGTGAATGAGACAATAGAGTTGGATTATGATGTTGAAGGATTAGAGGAGATTCCAAATTTACCTCGTGATATTTTACAAGCTCTAAACAGAGAAAATGAGGGGTCCAAGCCCAACATAGAAGAAACTGAAGTGATTAACCTTGCCGATGAAGGCAAGAATGAAAAACTTGGCAAGATTGGGGTGAACTTTCCTAAAGACATGAAACTTGAGCTCATAGTGTTACTCAAAGAGTTCAAAGAGATATTTGCTTGGTCCTACCAAGATATGCTAGGGCTGGATACCGAGATTGTCGTGCACAGAATTCCAGTTAAGCTAGAATGCCCTCCAGTGCGGCAAGCCCTTCGAAGGATGAAATCTGAGATCGTTTTGAAGATCAAGGAGGAAGTAGAACAGCAGTTGAAAGCCGGTTTCCTTACTGTGATAGCCTACTCAGATTGGGTCACCAACATTGTTCCCGTGCCTAAGAAAGACGAAAAATTACGCATGTGCGTTGATTACAGAGATTTGAACCGGGTCAGCCCCAAGGACAATTTCCCATTGTCGCATATCATACACTAATCGATAATACCGCTACCAACATGTTCTTCTCCTTTATGGATGGATTCTTAGGTTATAATCAAATCAAGTTGGCCAAGGAAGACAAAGCTATGAAAGCATTCACCATTCATTGGGGAACCTATGTGTATGATGTCATGCCATTCGGCTTAAAGAACGCCGGTGCTACTTACCAGCAAGCCATGGTAACCTTGTTCCATGATATGATGCATAAAGAGATTGAAGTCTACGTAGACGATATGATTGCCAAATCCCGCACTTCTAGGGATCATTTGATAGATTTGAGAAAGATGTTCAAGCGCCATATCAAGTACAGATTGAGACTAAACCCTAACAAGTGCATCTTTGGAGCTAGTTCAGGGAAATTGCTCGGCTTTATAGTTAGCCATTGAGGAATTGAAGTGGACCTAGCAAAAGTCCAAGCTATCTGGGACATGCCGACACCGCAAATTGAGAAACAGATTTGCAGCTTCTTAGGCAAAGTCAATTACATAGCTTGTTTTATAGCATAGTTGACCGCCACATGTGATCCACTGTTTAAGCTCTTGAAGGACGCAAGGATAGAATGGACAGCTAAGTCCCAAGCGGCCTTTGACAAGATCAAGCAGTATTTGTTAAACCTTCATGTTCTGGTTCCCCCGACATCAGCACATCCGTTGATCCTTTACCTAGCAGTACAAGAAACCTTCATAGGTTGCATGTTAGGCTAGCTAACTGAGCCCGATCAAAAAGAAAAGACGATTTACTATTTAAGCAAGAAGTTCACTTGTTGTGAGATCAACTACATCGCCATTGAGAAGATGTGTTAAGCCTTAGTGTGGGCCTCGCACAAATTGTGGTAGTACATGCTCTACTACACCATGAGACTCATTTCCCATATGGATCCCATTAAGTACTTCTTTGAAAAGCCAGCCCTTACAGGGAAGATCTCCTGTTGGCAAATGTTGCTCTCTGAATTCGACATTGTGTTTGTGACGAGAAAGGCCATCAAGGGCCAGGCCATAGTTGACTACCTAATGGACTAGTCGTTGAATGATCCAGAACTTTCACAATCCCTCTTTCTTGATGAGGATGTCATGGCACTAGAGCCAAAACCAGACAATGTGGAACCATGGCGTTGGAAGATTCATTTTGATGGAGCCGCCAATTCTACCGAAAATGGAGTGAGAGCAGTCTTAGTTTCCCCTAAGGGCCAACAAATCCCCATTTCAGTCAAGCTGAATTTTGATTGCACCAACAATGTCACAGTATATGAAGCGTGCATAGCGGCTTGCAAGTGGCCCTAGAGTTCGGCGCCTATAACTTGAGCGTATCATCTCCCAAATCGAAGGAAAATAGCAAGCCTGAGACACCAAACTGATTTTGTATCAGAAATGTGTCAACCCTTGATTCTGAAATTCTGAGACATCACATTTGCCTATTCGTTCTGAGCACACAACTAGTTTGCAAACACCTTGGCTACCCTAGCTAGCATGGTCAAGTTATCAAAAGGAGATGATATGCGGCAATTCCGCATAGAAGTTCGTGGCGTTCCAGCCTATTGCAAGAACATCGAAGAATGCATGAGTGTCGAAGTCAAAGCCAACTAAAAGCCATGGTACCATGATATCAAGGCTTATATCAAGAATAGTGAATACTCGTCCGGTGCAACGGACAGTGAAAAGAAGTTTATCCGGCGCATGGCCTGCCAATTTTTCTTGAGTGGAGAAGTCTTGCACAAAAGGAACCACGATTCTACCCTACTTCAATGCGTAGATGCCTTTGAGGCTAATCATCTTATGGAAGAGATGCATGAAGGCTTACTCGAAGCTCATGCTAGTGGACCCTTGTTGGCCCGCAAGATTATGAGAGTCGATTACTATTGGCTCACCATAGAAAGTGATTGCATTAAACATGTGAGGACATGCCAACGTTGCTAGGCCTATCAAGACAGGAAGAACACTCCTCCTCCACCTTGCACTCTTTAGCAGCCCCATGGCCCTTCTCAGCTTAGGGTATGGATGTCATCAAACCTGTGATTTCGAAAGCTTCAAATGGCCATAAGTACATCTTAGTGGCCATTGATTATTTTACAAAGTGGGTGGAAGCCGCTTCGTACAAAAGCGTCATTCAAGCAGTGGTAACCCGATTCCTGAAACATAACATTATTTGCCGCTAGGACGTGCTGGGAGAGCTCATTACAAATAATGAGGTGAACCTAAATGGGAAAATGATCTAGCAACTCTGCCAACAGTTCAAGATCGAGCACAGAAATTTGGTTCCTTATTGCCCTCAGAAGAATGGTGCAGTGGAAACTGTTTACAAGAACATAAAGAAAATCTTGGTGAAGATGACAGACACATACAAGGATTGGCACGAGTACTTGCCATTTGCTTTGTGCGGATATCACACTTTATTCATACTTCCATGAGCATGACCCCGTATTCATTAGTATATGGCATGGAGGTCGTCCTTTTTGCAGAGCTAGAGGTCCTGTCTCTTAGGATTTTATCTCAAGCAAAGTTGTTAAAATCTGAATGGGCCCATTTCCGATATGAACAACTGAACATGATAGATGAAAGCGCATGACCGCAATGTGCCATGGACAGTTGTACCAACGCTGCGTCTAGCGAGCATTCAATAAGAAAGTTAGACCCAGGGTTTTCGAAGAAGGCGATCTAGTCTTGAAGAAGCACAACCAGGCCATGCTTGACCATAGAGGAAAGTTTGCCCCAACTTACGACGGCCCATATGTGGTAAAGAAGACCTTTTCCAGAGGAGCCTTGATTCTAGTCAATATGCCCACCAATTCTGATGCCATTATACAGTACTTTGCATGAATAAGCCTCTCAGTGCACCTCATTTCTATATATTTATGTCAACAAAAAAAAAACAAAAAACAAAAAAAAATGTAGAAAGGTAGATCGAAAACCCAAAAGGGCCGTCTACGCAAAAGGAAAGCCAAAAGAAAGAGAGTGTGAGAAAATACAAAAGGTAGATTGAAAACTTGAAAGGGTGGCTTACGCAAAAGGAGAGCAAAAAAAAAAAGTGTGAGAGAGCTTGCTAGATTGAAAACTCGAAAAGGGCAGTCTAAGCAAAAATTAAGGCAATCAAAAGTCAGATGAACTACATGATGACTTGATCCTTCCTAGTGGAGGTACGTAGGCAGGCATCTCGGTTCGGTCATGTCTTAAAAGAAAAATCAGTCAATTGTGCCTACTTGAATTCCTAGTCAATATCAGAAAATTAGATGGATCTAGCATCCAAGACAAGATATGAAGACACCTCCGAGATCGCTCTCTATTTACAATATTGCCATAACCCGGTGGTCTGCTCAAGATGTTCTGGCTCATACCAATGGGAAATGTACCTCAATGGGAAAAGGAAAAGATCTGTCTTGAACAGGATGTATCCTTGAAAAATAAGATACTGATATGCATGGATGTTACATCCATTACTTATTTGTATGATCTTGTATTTTCAAAGCATTTGCCTGCATATTCATTAACATGGTTGTATTGTACCATTCAGTTTTTTTCGTGCATTTTGATACCAAAACATGAAATCTCATCTCATAAATATATCTCATGAATATCATCATAAACATCTCTCTCCACCATTTCTCAGTTTTTAAGCATGCCTAACAGACTAGACTATGCTTTAAGAACTCAAACAAAAAGAGAAAGGCCTTACACAATTGCCTAGCAATTTACGAAGGACATATACATACATGGTGGGATACTAACTACATAGCTTATGTACAGAAACAAAATAAGCAGGAAAGAACACCAGCAAGTTAAACATGGCCCAAGCGATCAGACACGGCCTAGCACAAACTCCCAAAAACAGTATAGAGAATCGGGTCATCATGAGAATGAGTGCGAAGTAACCCGGCTGCATCAAAGCCCAAGTCTCTAGCAACCCCTTTGAGTCTGTCATATAAATGTCGAAGACGGACAAGCTCCCTCTCCATCATGGAATCAGAAGTAGGCCCCTGTCTCTTGGTCCCCAGCAAAGCCTGCAAGGTGCCCACCTCTACAGTAGCAACTCTCAAAGCCCCCTCCCTCTCAGCCAACTCAGTCTAAAGGTGATGGAAGGCCAATTGCGGCTTACTAGGCTCACCACCCTCTCACCTATACTCCATGCTCAAAATGGAATGAATATAGGCCTTCGCCTGTACTAGCTACAATGTTAAGTCATCGGCCCTACTACTAGCCTCAGCCCTGCTGGCCTCCAGTGCGGCCCTCTCCTCAACCCAAGTATGATCCAAAGCAGTATACCTCTGAGTAAGATCTGTAAGCTCATCCTCCAAACCCGCAACCCCGGATCTCAGCTGAACACACTCTGGCCCCCTTTGATCAAGCTCTACCCTAAGAGTAGCAAGCTCACTCTCATGTGCACTACTCCTCTCCTCAATATCCTTTAGAAGGGTATCAGCTAGTTCCTTGCAATAATCTCTGTTTTTGACAGCCCCCCTCAGACATGCCCTCAGATCCATAAAGGCCTGCTCAACCCTTATCTCAAACTCTAGAGTATAGTCTCTCAAAACATTAGCCGAAAGCTATGACTTAGCAAAGACGAGTGATGATAAGTCAAACATAAAGCTGGGATCCCTAGTGTCTCACCACTCTTTAAACTCAGCAGAAAACCACTCCTAGTCATCCCTAGAATAGAGGGGAAAGTCAATGCTCAACCTGCGCACCTTCCATAGGTCAAAGGTACGCCCTATCACTGCTACATCGACATCCACGAGCCCGTACTTGCAAGTGACGATAGAGAGATCACATAGTCGAGGGATATGCTGGATACCCCCAAACTGCCGCATGGCCATGCCCAAAAAGTACCTCATGCATCCCCAGATGCCCACCAGGGGAATGCTTAGTAAACCAACACAATGGATCCGCCCCTACCATTTAGTGATACCCCACTTAACTCTCCAGGTCTAGTCAGCGAGACTCAGGCTGCACAAGTACCTCAGCCAACCCTCGGTATCCCTAGAAAAGGGAAGATCAAGAACTATAGTGGCCCGAACTCTACTCCTAATGGCAAAGCCCTCAGGCTGATCCCTGGCAATAACACTCAGGTGGCAACAAAACCACAGTTGTAGCAAATGAACACAGCAACCTAACCTACCCCTACTAGTCCCCTAACAAAAAGACAATGACCTAATCATCTCAGAAAGTAGAGTAGGAATCAAAGTGGTACCATGGGGTAGGCCACTCACCAAAGGGAGAACGACAAAGCTGATAGCTCCTTATAATGAAGGAAACAGCACCAGGAAGGCCTAACGCCAGTAAGATGTCCACCGCTCCCCTAAGTCCACAAAGTCATCTCGATAGCCAGCAGGGCCTTCCAAAGAGTGGAACCAATATACAAGAAATCAAAGGACATGCTCCCTCCTATCCTGCCACCATACCAAGTCAGCGCCTCCACAACGGACCTCTTCAAGCCCAATAGATCAGTGAGTCTCTGGTGGTAGCGTGGACACACTGGGGGAACAAAGATAGTGCTCAAAGGGGTAGAAAGAGAAAGAAAACAATCATACTTCTCCAAGGTAGGCAGATCTCAAGATGGGGTCCCAACAAGAAGTAATGACCTCCAACAAATGCCAATCTAGTGTGGTGTGAAGAAAAGCAGTAGCCTCTCCAAGAAGTAGTCGGATGAATGCCTGGTCACAGCAAGAAAAGGAGCTCAACCACCTCCTAAGCTTCTTCTCATAGTAAGACTCCCTCTCAAGCTCGACCAAAGTGTCGTAAGAGTGAGCACCCAGAGCATCCATGAACGGATCCTACTGAATCTGATGATCTGATGAGAATCTATGCGAAAAATGATACTGTGTTTTCTACACTTTTTGGGTGAAGAAAAGGGTAGAAGAAGACCCTAGAAAATTGCAAACTAGAATGAGCTGAAACTGGGCTGAACTTAGCCTTTTATGCATGAAAACTGAGGTGGCGCACCTACAAGGGCCGTTGGCCCTCGAGACACGTGCTAGGGTTTTTTAACCCCCCAGGCACAAACCCGACTGTGTTCTGACCACTACCCCTTTGTTTGGGATGTTTTTGACTGCCTTGGAGTAAAGATTCCCTTGTTTTAGCACCCGTCGTAGTGCGCGATCGGCCCAGCAATGAACTGGATTGTTAGATCTTCTCTCTCATGCAACCGAGACTACACAAAACCCACACTAGGGTAGTTTATCTTTGTGCGTCTTGTTTAGCACTTCCAGACATCTTGAACCTCATTTTTCTAAGCCCAGTTCACCTAGTTCAGGGGTTGGTTCAACCCCGGTAATCAAAGCTCACAACAGAAGGACATTAGAACCTGTTCTCAGCCATCCGACAGCTTTTTTAACTTATTTGGAGGACAGAGGGAGTCATTTCTCATGATGTTACCCCAAGAAGCTTGTCTTTGAATTATTAGCCCGCCCGGGCAATAATAGGAGCAATCAGTGCATATCGCCTCATTGCGTGCTTAAGGAGATCTTGTTCAAAATGTCCGCATTCATTACCAGCATTCGGTATGGCCTATGAAGTCAAGGCCATTTTCAACCAGTCTGCAAGCTTCAAACCTCGCAAAACCCTAAATCTGGGGCAGTTTATTTCGCGCAGTTCTCTCTGCCTTATCCATTATGCAAGAACGGGTCCGTCCCACCGAGGATATTTCCCTCATGACGAGAATCGCTGAAACCCTAAACTGGGGCAGTTTATCTCGTGTGATCTCTCCATTCTCTCTCCCCCCGGTGGGACGATCATTGTCAAGACTCATGGATAAAACCGTAAAGCTACGGTACATCAACAACCCTTCAAAGGCAATTTTCTAGAGTTATGCATGTAAGTCCTACCCAGAGGCATTGTTTTTCACACATGTCAGCAGCCCTCTCAAAGGCGATTTTTCTATGGTTGTACATGTAAGTCCTAATCAGAGGCATTGTTTCTCATACACCAGCAGTAGCCCTCTCAAAGGCAATTTTCTAGAGTTATGCATGTAAGTCCTACCTAGAGGCATTGCTTCTCACACACATCAACAACCCTTTCAAAGGTGATTTTTCTATGGTGATACATTAACCCTCTCAAAGGTAATTTCCTAGAGTTATGCATGTAAGCCCTACCAAAATGCATTGCTTCTCACATATGTCTACAGCCCTCTCAAAGGCGATTTGTCTAGAGTTATACATATAAGTCATAACCAGAGGCATTGTCTTTCATATACATCAGTATGCCTCTCAAAGGAGATTTCCTAGAACTATGCATGTAAGTCTCAATTAGAGGCATTATTTTTCACATATATCAACAACCCTCTCAAAGGCACTTTTCCTAAAGTTATACATCAGCCCTCTCAAAGGTAGTCTCCAAAATCATACATGTAAGTCCTAACAAAAGGCATTGTTTTATACATACATCATGAAGTAAAGAGATAGTATCATACATCAAGGCCTATTGTGGGGCAATATAATACACACATGTCCAGGCCTATCAAGAGGCGATGCATTATATACATACATAGCAAGCCCACCATAGGGCAATGTCTACAAAATACATGGAAGGTATATACATGCCCACGCAGGGGCTACATCATGCTACAACAGGAAGCTAATCCTACTAGGAATCATCATCTCTAAAAGAGTCATTGATAAACTGGTCGACATCATCATCGTCGTCGTCGTCGTCGTTGTTGTCGTCGCCAGTAAAAGGATCGGTAGAAGGATCGGCTCCACCTGAAACACCTAGAGTGTATCTTGGATCCTGAGAAGACCCCTGAGTCTGAGTATAGGGACCCTAGTAGCCTGCTGGGCCAAGAGGAACTGGCATATACCTGGACTCGTATGAAGGAATAATGGGCCCCCGACTTGGAATGTGAGATAAAGGCAGAATATGGCCACGAGCCACCCACAATCTCCTATCAAAACCATGGTATAGCCGTGAAGTATGGCTAGCTCTCCCTGAAGCTAGGTCCTCTCTCTGTTTACAGTAGTAGCACTGGCCTCTCCATCCCTCTGCCAAAGCTCCCTCTCTCGAGCTAACGCTTGGGCAATCTCCTCCTACATATATGCCTCCCTAGCAGTAGCAGCAGCAGCAGTCTTAAGCTCTGTCACCCTGGCCTGCAAAGTCTCGACCCGCGATCTCCACTCAGCTCCAGAAGCTACCTGGGCACGAGCGATGCCTCTTGGCACTCTGCCCCTACTCACAGGGACGTCTCCTATAATAGGTCCCGCAGAGGACGCTGCAAACCAAGTGGTATAGTCTATGCTAGTATCCACATACGCATCGAAGGAGCCCATCGCGTAATCCAGATCGTCCACAACGATGGACTTAAATGACAAATCGAGAGGAAGTGGATCCCTAGGTACTCTAGAAACCGGCATGACCTGATGGAAGGTCCTCTCAACCAAGAAGAACTCCTAACTCAACAGGGCCTAGAACCAGCGTCGTACTCTCGACTAGCCCATGGCAACAGTAAGCTCCGGTTTCCCCAGCAATGAGCCATCATAAGGACAAACCACTATCTCACCCCAGGTGATGCAATCCAAGGCCACTGTGATAGTAACCGGCTGTAGTAAGACAACTCTGGTAATAGTGTTGAGATACCAAGCATAAGCTCGAGGATAAACAATTTTAGACAAACCTATGAACCATGGTTGCAAGGTTGGAATATACTCATAGGCCCATCATGTCAAGATCTGCGAACATCCCCTTAGGCTCCTGAAATCTTGCTGTGAAGCTCGCCTTAAGAAGGTTATGAAGAAGCCATAAGTGATGGACCCCCAATCATAACTCCTAACGTCTGAAATTTCTTTCAAAGCCCACCACAGTTGGTAGGTCAATACTAATTAGTTGTTGCCAAAAAAGTAACTACCGAGGAAATACATGAAGAACCGATGAAGGTGGATGTCAGACGGCGTTACTCTAGGAGATGCTACCCTGCAGCCACTCAGTACGGATCTGTGGCGCCGTGGTAGGCCCAAAATACGTTCTCGTGCCTCAGTCAGTGGGAAAGGAATCCCCAAGAGCTCACATGCCATCTCGAAACTCATGGCATCAGTCAGATCGAGTATCCACCAAATCTAATGCCCAGGATGGCCGTCCAATCAAGAGGGAGAATCGCATACTCCTCGCAACTTAAATGAAAGGTGCCTGTCTCAGCATGAAATTGCTACACCAAAGCCTCCCCAATCCCATGCCTCATGGTATATGGAAGGATCCTCAAAAAATCCTCGAACCCCTGTTCTTTTAAGAAATCCGCGTAGCGCCTGTTGGTCTCAGGTTCAGACAGCTGTTGAACGAAAGTAGACTAAGCACCCCAACCACGGATCTTGTTGGGCCCTCACATTCAGAACCAAAAGCTACCTGTTAGCACATGCATTCAATAAGAATCTAAATGATAAAAAATGAAGATAGCATACATGTCCCTTCCGCACTTGAGCGAAAGGATGCCCATTTAGCTCCCGCTGAAGGTGAGTGTCCCCGATACTGTCATCCACTGCTCCAGTGTAAGTATCAGCCTCAAACTACACCTTTGGACGGTTGGATTTGGATTGATCTCCTCATCGCCAGACAAATTGGCCTCTAGGTCAAATAGGAGATTCTCATCCATGGTTGCTCCACTCAAGCCCCCCCTCTCCATAACCGACATGCGCCGTGAGGAAGTCCCAGTAGAAATAGTTTGAGACTTAGAGGAAGCACTAACTATCTCAGTTAAACACTGTCTCTTGGATCGGGTCTCCATAGGGATCCCACCGATGGGCCTGATGTTGTCACTCCCGTGGTCAAAATGGCTCTGTAGAACTTGAGCTACCTGTTCACCAGCAGAAATAGACTCATCATCAGAAGAAGAGTCCCCATGGGACGTAGCATAAATGGGGGCCTTCTCTCAGTCTCCTCTGGAACTTGCCCTTCGAGGCATAATCTACAAAACAACCAGAAATTTAGACACAAGTGGTAAGCCCGTGAAACAAATGGCAATGCCTATAAACTAACATTGTTTCCTACGCATGTTGTGCAGGTTCAAGTCAAGCATATGTTCTCACAAGAAAATAGATTCTTACAAGAGTCTCTACAGTGGGTTAACTAACAGTCGTGCCATATGCTCACATCCTACAATGGGTTAACTAGTAATCGTGTCATACGCTCGCATCTTATTTGGAGGCTATCTAACGGTCGTGCTGAACGTCTCTACAGTGGGTTAACTGGCGGCCATGTCGTACGTCTCTATAGTAGGTTAACTAGTGGCAATGTCGTATGCTCACATCCTATAGTGAGTTAACTAGTGGCTGTGCCATATGCTCCCATCGTTTTTGGAGCCTATTTAACGGCCGTGTCATACGTCTCTACAGTGGGTTAACTAGCGGTCGTGTCATATGCTTACATCCTACAACGGGTTAACTAGTGGCTGTGCCGTATGTTCGCATCTTATTTGAAGGCTATTTAACGGCCGTGTCGTACGTCTCTACAGTGGGATAACTAGCGATTGTGCCGTATGCTTACATCCTATCTTGAGCTTAACTAGCGGCCATGCCATACGCCATGCCATCACAGTTATCAAGTCACTAAAAAGTTTTCAAGTTCCTGATCTACAGTGGGTTAACTAGTGGCCGTGCCGTATGCTCACATCCTATCTTAAGGATAACTAGCGGTCATGCCATACGCCTCGCCATCATAGTTATCAAGTCATTAAAAAATTTTCAAGTTCCTAATCTACAGTGGGTTAACTAGCAGCCGTGCCATATGCTCACATCCTATTTTGAGATTAACTAGTGGTCGTGCCGTACGCCTTGCCATCACACAGTTATCAAATTCTTGAAGAGTCTTCAAGTTCCTAATCTACAATGGGTTAACTAGCGGCCGTGCCGTATGCTCACATCCTATCTTAAGGTTTAATAGCGGTCGTGTCGTACACCTCGCCATCACACAGCTATCAAATTCCTAATGAGTTTTCAAGTTCCTGATCTATAGTGGTTTAACTAGCGGTCATGCCGTATGCTCACAATCTATCTTAAGGTTAACTAGCGGTCGTGCCATACGCCTCGCCATCACAGTTATTAAGTCACTAAAAAGTTTTCA
Source organism: Castanea sativa (assembly GCF_040712315.1). Taxonomy (NCBI): domain Eukaryota; kingdom Viridiplantae; phylum Streptophyta; class Magnoliopsida; order Fagales; family Fagaceae; genus Castanea; species Castanea sativa. The sequence goes on from NC_134020.1 coordinate 18,595,594, forward strand.
AGTTCTTAATCTATAGTGGGTTAACTAGAGGTCACGCCGTATGCTCACATCCTACAGCAGGTTAACTAGCGGTCGTGTTGTATGCTGACATCCTATTTTGAGGATAACCAGTGGTCGTGCTATATGCCTCACCATCATACAGCTATTAAGTCACTAAACAGTTTTCAAGTTCCTAATCTACAATAGGTTAGCGGTCGTGCCGTATGCTCACATCCTATCTAGAGGTTAACTAGCGGCCATGTCGTACGCCTTGCCATCATACAGTTATCAAGTCACTGAAAAGTTTCCAAGTTCCTAATCTACCGGGGGTTAACTAGCGGCCGTGCTGTACGCTCACCATCACATAATTCTCTTTGTCCAATCCTATGCTGATGCTAACTAGCAGCCATGCCATACATCTCACCATTTCCACTATTCCCAACTACTAGGTAAGTCCCTTTACCTATGTCCCGCATTTTATTTTCAACATTTAAATTCCCACATATTTGCACACCCATATAACACAAACAAAAAGCAAAAAATATATGCATTTTCCTAAGATAGCATGGCATATATATGGCAAAAATATATATAAATGCTTATGAAAATTCCAAAAATAAAATAAGCACTAGCATGCATCCCTAGTAGTATTGCTACTAACATTTTGCAGAAAAAAAGAAGAGAAGAAGAAAGATAGACATTGACCTCAAGTGCAGAAGAGACTGAAGCAGCAGACTGAAGTAAAAAATCAGGATCCACTAAGTTTGCAAGTTGCTCTAGAGAACTTTTTAGAAGTGAGAAGCCAAAGGAAGGAGTGAAAGGAGGTCAAAAGGAGCCAAAATGGGGCTTTTATAGGCCTTTGTACGGCCTGGGCTGCCCAACGCACCTTCTTGGGTTGCCAAGTCAGCTCAGCGCACCTTGAAGGGCCACCGGTCAGCGTTGGCCAAGTCAACGTTGACCGGTTGACCCGGTCAAACTTCCCAAAAAAAAGCCTTTTCCTCTCCCAGAGCTCAAAGAAAGGTCTAGAAGATGTTTCAAAAGCAACTGCAGCAGATCGGTCTAGTCAAGTAAAATCTGGTCTCGATCTGTGAGTAGTCTCCACAAGCAATTTAGGGGCGATAAAATTCAAAATCACGTTCTTTATCCGACACCTCTCATTGCACTCAAGATGTCAGATAAAGAAGGGGCAGTTGTTGATACCATATTTTGTTCGCCCTCAATTTGCGTGTCGGACCCCAAAAAATCCAAAAATATTATTTTCTCTCCATGGGGCTGCGAGAACATCTACAATGACATGACGCAACCTGTTCGGACACTGGAGCAACCAAAATGCATTTTTCAGCTAAAATGACCAAAATGCCCTTGGTCAACCCTAGGTTGATCGAAAGTCAAACAAAGTCAACATCCCCTCAAAACAGTATTTTTCATAGTTTTACATCAAACCCGAGCTTTTCAGAGATTTTTGGCAAGTTCAACCAAGTTTAACTCGGAGTTGACTCTAGGCAGGCCCTAAAAACCCTAATTTTGATTCGGCTATCAGAACGGGTTGAAACCAACGTCATTGCGAAGATTATCAAATTCTCAATCCAACGACTATTCATGGGTTGAAATCGGAGTTAGAACGGCCAAGATATCATGAAAACCGAGTTAACGCACCGATTGATGCACCACTAACTTCTCGGAGCCATAACTTTTGATCCGACCGTTGGATTTTCGAGTTCCATACCTTTTTATAAACTAGAAGTCAAGATCTATTCAGGGGTGTTGAGATTAACACCATCCAATAGAATTTGAAGGTGGTGGCCCTTGAAGGTCCCAAGCACCTCGTAATCCATACTAGGGCTATAAAAGGCTCCAAGCACCTCCAGACCAAAAAAAAAAAAAAAAAAAAGACTTTCCTAGGTCCTTCTCTCTGCCTGGACGTTTTCTACACACAAAAACACTCACAAAACAAATCAAAGCCTTGTGATTCTTCTCTTTACCAAAAATACAAGGTATTGTCCTTGTACCCGATCTTCTTTTTCTTAGTTATATACCTTGAATTTGGGGTTTAAGGGTGTGGATGTAGCTTTTTAGCTACTATCCACACCCCTAACTTTCTAAATCTTTTTCTAGCATTTATCTTACTCTTTTTGCCTTAATAACATGATTTATTGCTTTATCTAGCATGATTCTTGCTTTATCTTGCTTTTAGCATGCTTTTTATCTTATTTCCATATGCTTCCATGTTTGTTCATGTGTTAGTTGCCTCTTCTACATGTTTTATGCTTTATGTCATGCTTTATATGCTTAGATCTTTTCTTTCCCATGTGTTGATGTTTGGGTCTACATGCTCACATGCTTGATATTATGTCTTCGGCTATGCCTTGCTTAGATCTACATGTTTGTATGCATGTTCTATGCTCCCATGCCTATGTCCATGTCGGTCACATGCTTGTATGCTTGGGTTTGTATTCTCCCATGCCTTTCTGTTTATATCTACATGCTTAGATATATATATATATATATATATATCCACACGCTTACATGCTTATATGTGTAGATCGGTGTGTTTACATGCTTAGATCGATGTGTTCTCTACATGCTTTATGACATCATCTATCTGCTTGTGTGCTTCACGCCATGTTTATGTGCTTAGACCTAGACCTTGTTTGTCATGTCATGTGCTATTATAACCCTTTTGTTCCTTTTATTGCATTTTCTTGTGTTTTGGCCTAATGGCTAGGACCCGATTTAGACCCTATGGTTTTTGTCATCGTCCAAACACCAAGGCCCACATCAAAGGGTTTGGACCATCCTATTTGCATGTCTATGCTTACTTGCTTTAATGTTTTATGCTTGTGCTAGCCTCTCTTGTTCTAGGCTTTGCCATGCTTGACGCCCTCTGTGGCCTTGATCTTGTTTGATTACATCCAACGCCCATGGGGCCTTGTTTGGATGTGACCATTTGGGAAGCATCTCTAGATACCGGGTTGCTTCGTACATACCTTTCCCTTTTCACTCCATGTGATGCTATGCCTACCATGTTTGTTTGCACCACCCGTTGGCTTTCTATGCATCTTTACAGCTTGCTCACCTGCCCATGCACGAGTTTTGATTGCTAGTGTTGTGTCGTCCATGCTTCAACACAATGAAGTTATGGACATTCGATTCAAACCTACATTTGTCCCTCGTAAACACCACATTTTGTTGGTTTTCTTGCTTGTTTGTCTTCTCACTTATTTGCTTGCTTTCTTGTTTCTTTGCTTGCCATGTCGATCATGCTTATTTGCTTTATGCCTCTTTCATATGCTCTTTGCATCTTTTCCTTCTATTGCTTGTCTGCTGGTTTCTTGTCTTTGCCTTTGCATGTGCACACATGGAGCGAGGACACATAGGGCAAGGGCACTGTCTCCTATGCGCAAGCAAAAAGGGCGAGGATACTAGCATGTGGATATAATCCAAGCAGTTATGTTTAGTAGATTTGGGGGTCTAGCCTCTCCCATTTGGTTATGTACTCTTTTAAACCCCCTTTCTTCCTTCCTCCCTCCTTTCTCTCTTAAATGTGTTGTATTAGGTATATCATGTCATGTACCATTCGTCCTTATCTCTAAAGTATGTCGACCCCTGTTTACTTTCTTGCACCTATATTTTGGACCATGCTTTAGGGATGTAGGCATTTACTTTCCTACTCTATGTGCTTGCATTGTGCATGATGTATGTATATATATATATACATGTTCACCCCTTCTGGTGTGATTGTCGCAGTCCATGTCACTTAAGGCAAAGCGATGCCTAATTTCCACCGCAAAAGTAAGGTGACATGTCACTGGATTTTCGTCGTGGAAATCTGGTACTTTGCCCGAATGCCTTAGGAAAGCATAGATTAGGACCACACTCATTCAAAAGCCAAACCTCAAAGTCCCCATGCATGCAAAGCCTTGAAAGCCAATGCCAAAATCATGTTTTTTACTGCTAATCTCCAAAAATTAAGGTTTTATCAAAACAAAGGACTGTCCTTGGACAGGCGTTGTGGGGTGCCTAACATCTTCCCCACGCGTAACCAAACTTCCGAACTCAAGAATCAAGATTTTTTGTCATCCACATTAGATTAGGAAAAATGTCATTTTTCTTAGCCTAGGATTGGTAATAAAATCAACTAGAAACAGGTGACCAATCACACCTTAATAAAACCCAATGATTGGTGGCAACTTCACTTATCTTTGGTAATCACCTAAAATTTGGCCGAGATTCCTGCCATACTTCCAATTGTAGACCTACCTTTCTCCCTTGAGAGAGAAAGCACCCGAAGCTCTGCGCGAACCATACCATTATTGAGAGGGGCCTCTAACAAGCCCCATGCACGTGGGAGCTTCACTGTAGCCGGTGGTCGAACAAAGGCCCGACGGCTTTCTAACCGTTCGAGGCCCAGACGTGGACAAACAGTACCAAAAAGTACAGTGGAACCCATGAATATTAGCAAAAATAAGTTGAATAGTAAAAAAAACTAGCTATTTAATCTAGAGCCAAACACACATTAAGTGTTTGTTTGGCTAAATTATTTTTTGCCAACTTAGTGTGTGTTTGGCTCTAGATTAAAAAGCTAGTTTATTTTACTATTTAACTTATTTTTGCTATTATTTATGGGTTCCACTGCACTTTTTGATACTATTCATGTGTCCCACTGTATTATTTCAACTACCTTTTAGCTTTATCTATAGTATTTTCAGCAAAAAAATTTCAATTTCAGCTAAATAAGTTGTTTCCAAATGGACCCTAAGTGATTGTTTGGATAGAGCTAAAAGTTCCTTTCAGCTGCATTTGCGTCAAAATCAGTGGGTCCCGTGCATTGTTCACGGGACCCACAAACTACTTTTTTAAAAATAAAAAAACAACTTTAAAACTGGGTTCCACGGCACTATTCACACATTTGAAAAAATTGTTACAGTGTTTTCAGTTTTCAGTAGGGATGTCAAATGGGTGGGTTTGGGGTGGGCATTATTGGGTTGGATATATAAAATTTATTTGCCCATTAAAACCCATTTAACTAATTGCTTCTAATCCAACCTAATTATAATTGGGTAAACCCAACTCAACCTATTATTAAAATTACCAAAATGCCATTAAAGTAAAAATGACCATTTTGAAGCTAAAAATGAAAGCTGGAATTTCATAGTCAAATTTCCACTCTTTTTTCTCAGCAGCTAAACAAAGATTATGTTAATTAACGAGCACAATTAAATCAAAGACTATGAAATTTGAAATTTTTAATTTTCTCTATCTCTGATAATGAACTCAAAATTCAAAATTTTGAATTCTTCTTTCTCCAAAAATTTTCACAGCAACCAAACAAAAAAGAAAAACTCTATCAACTCTGAGATCAAATCAGATGAGCATAACGTAAAGCTAAAAGAACAAGCGAGTAATTACTCTTCCATAAGCTTTGATATCGAGTCCATTCGCAAACAAATCAGCCACATCTTTCTTCAAAAACTTCTCAATCGCCTTTCTCTTCCTCCGTATCACATCAATCCAAGTCTTCGTCAAACATTGATTAGGTCAAGAAGTCCGTCCAACATTGTTGTCGATCTCGGACTCGCTTCGGCTCAACGAACAATTCGACTCAGTGAGTAAGATCCACCATTGACAAAGTGCTCTTCGTAGTGAACAAGTTGAGAAAAGAGAGAGATCGATTCTCGCTCGGACCTGAACCAAAATATTTCAATTCTGAGCCGAGAGAGAGAGAGAGAGAGAGAGAGAGAGAGAGAGGTTGATGGTGATGATATTGTTACCTCAGAAGGAGGGATGATAAAGTTGGGTTGTGCCTCATTGTTCTCGGTGAGAGCTAGAGTGAGAAAGAGAGAGAGCAAGCGAGAGAAGGAAGTATTTGGATGCTGAGAAAATGAAAAGGAAAATGAAAACCTGAAACACATCTAAGGGGGTTTTTTTAATGGGAAGGGTTGGGTTGAATTTTGGTATATTGTTTTTGGGTTAAATAAGACTTAATGGGTTTTTAGTTAAAACCCAATAATCACTGGGTCTAATTGGGTTGATGCCCATTTAACCCAACTAATAATTGGGTAAGTTTGGGTTCAATTAGAGTGGGTGGGCAAATAAGTTTGGGCTTATTTTGCCACTTCTAATTTTCAGTAATAAACGATATCTAAACACACTCTAAATCATTGAAAAATGTTACAGATCAAGTAATGATAGTATATTTTTTGGTTGGATAAAACCATTTCATTGCAATGGTTATTAGAGCATCCACATCAGTTGGTGGATAATCATGTATAATGCAAATTTTTTTCAATTTTACACATTTTGAGCTACATCAGTGGAGCTAAAACTGGGTAAAATAGTGTAAAACCATTCCCGAGCTACAGTACCGTGTATATTTACACGGTTACTGTAGCTCGCTTATACAATATTTTATCATTTCTCCTTCGCTCCTTTTTTTATCTCTCTGATCCGTTTTCAACAGACTCATTCTCTCATCTTTTTCTCAACACAGAATATACAGAGATATGCTTTGCTCAAAAAAAAAACACAGACATACACAAACAAACACGGATCGGTGCTTGACTGGTCGGAGCTCGTGGGTCTTGCCGTGGATCGGAGCTCGCGGACGCTGGATCGGAGCTAGCGGATCGGCGATCGGAGCTAGCGGATCGACGATCGGAGCTCGAGGATCGGCGATCGGAGCTCGCGGATCGCCGATCGGAGCTCACGGATTGCCGATCGGAGCTTGCGAATGGCGATCGGAGCTCGCAGGTCGCAATCGGAGCTCGCAGATCGCGATTGGAGCTCGCGAATGGTGATCTGAGCTCGCCGATCGGACTCGCGGATGGTGATCGGAGAGGGAGTTGATGGAGAGGGAGAGGGAGAGGGAGAGTCTGAGAGATGGGTTTAGAGAGAGAGAGAGCAAAAGTGAAAAATGAGCTGGGAGAGAGAGAGAGCGGTAATTTAAGAGGTAGTTGGGGGAAAATAATAAAATATTAAAGAAAATTAATTATTTAATTAAAAAGAGTGGTAGGATAGATGAAATGATGTGAATGTTTTGTAAAATTAGATGCGTAAAATAGAAAAATTGAATTTTTAGTGTAAAAGTGAATGTGTAAAATGAAGGAGCTGGTGTGGATGCTCTTAGGCAATGGTTTTTTAGTGGTGCACAGTACATACTACAGACTATACTAGTGGGATTGGAATTTGGGATGATATGATAGACGATCGGAAGGAAGGAGATTGATTTTATTAGGCAGGGGACCCAGTTTTATTTAAAAAGAAAAACAGACACCACAACCACGTAGGCCAGAGGGCACATCTGAACCGCTGTAAACACCAAAGTCCAACGCCTTTACCCCCCAATCAACGGCTCAGAAATTCCCTTGATCCCAATTTTTCCAAATTGTCACATGGCAGACCAAAGTACTAAGTGACCCCACCCCCACCCTCACCCTCTATCTCTCTCATTGAGTCCAGCGGGACCCACGTTTACGTAGTACATCTCATCCCCATTAGAATCATCACCGTCGTCAAATAAATCACACACCCCTCGCCTTCAACTCCATCAATCAGATTCAGACCGCGCATTATTTAGTAGTATTCCATTTACATTACTCGCTCGCTCGCTCACTCACTCACTCACCATACTAAAACAAAACAAAACAAAACAAAACAAACCTCCAGGCACCATTCCACTCTTGTCAGAAAAGCAAAACAAATGATATGATAAACAAAACACTTGAGAGAGAAATCTGAGTTTGAACTTTGAAAGCCGAAGCTGAAGCTGAAGCTGAGCCACATTTGGTGTTTTTTAGCTAGCTAGCTATATATGGCTGCCGCGCTGGAGTGCTGGTCGAGCCGAGCCAGTACTGACGAGGACATGGTGGAGCAGGTGCTGATGAGAACGAACGACAGATCGGAGGGCTCGCCCATGGGGATCTCAGCTGGCTCGGGAGCCGTAGCCGGAGCTGGAGCCGGAGCCAGTAAGGAGTCTTCGGCAATGCAGAAGCGGCTACAGAAGCTGAGCCGGAACGTGTCGGAGGCACTCGCTTCGTTGAAGAACACACTGAATCTGGACTCCGCACGTGACGTGCCACCTCTCTCTTCCTCGTCTTCGTCTTCTTCTTCTTCTTCTTCGTCAAAGGTGGAGAGCTGTAGAAAGGTGGTGTGGGGTAGCGTTGTAAGGAACCTCACTCAGCTGTACCCAGGTAGCCAGCTCCCTGAGAAGCTCGTCTCCAATATTCGCAAGCATTATGATTCATTGCCACTCAGGTTTGGGTTTATCTATCTCAAAGATTCAGTCTTTTAGCTTTTTACTCTGTTTGGTTACTGAGAAAGTGGAAGAAATTGAATGATATAGACAATAGTTGAATTTAGTTTTATTTATTTTACAATTCTTTATAAGTTGCTTTAAAGTGATTAATTTGGACAGTTATGCTCAAGCGGGATTTGATATGAAAGAAGTGTTTCTTCATATTAAGTTGATAGAGGAGGCATCGGGGGATGACCAACCAGCGATGTTGATTCAAGAGGCGACAGATGATGAAGCTCAAGGTCAAGGGTGTGCATATAAGCTCACATTTGCTTGTAACTCTTCGATTTCATGGCCGGCGATGTCGGGGGCATTGGATAATGTGTCCATTTGCTGCAAGAAGATACAGATCTTTGAAAAGAAGGGGTTTACTCTTGGGGTTGTTATTCTTCTGGTTCAAGCTGGGCAAGAGAAATCGTTCAAGACCCGGGTCGAAAATGCTCTTAAATATGCTATTAAGAAGCCGAAAACTAGTACAGTGAAGCTCCCATTTGGGCTTTGTGGGTGTCAGGAAGAGAGCACCAGAGGGAGAGACTTTGGGGAGATTGAAGAAGAACCTGGTGACCAGAATTTTAGAAATGGGATTGAAAATTTGAACACTAAGATTCAACTTCAGATGCCATTACCAACTTCGTCTTTTGTTGTTTCGGTCGATGAATGGCAAACGATTCAGTCAGGAGGGGATGAGATTGGGAAATGGCTGTTGAGCTCGGATAGTCTTGAGTTTATCGATCAGATTGGACCCAATTCTTTTAAGGGAGTTTACAAGGGAAAAAGGGTTGGAATTGAGAAGCTTAAGGGGTGTGACAAGGGGAATTCTTATGAATTTGAGCTCCGAAAGGATCTGTTGGAGCTGATGACTTGTGGACATAGAAACATTCTGCAATTCTATGGTGTATGTGTCGATGAAAATCATGGGTTGTGTGTGGTGACAAAGTTGATGGAAGGTGGATCAGTTCATGACTTATTGCTAAAGAGCAAGAAGCTTCAGAGTAAGGAAACTATCAGAATTGCTGTTGATGTAGCCGAGGGTATTAAGTTCATGAATGATCATGGTGTTGCATATAGAGACCTAAATACGCAAAGGATTTTGTTGGACAGGCATGGAAATGCTTGCTTGGGGGATACAGGTATCGTTGCTGCCTGCAAGAGTGTTGGTGAGGCCATGGAGTATGAAACTGATGGTTATCGGTGGCTAGCTCCAGAGGTTTGCCCCCTATGACCTTGATTTCAATTAACCTAGATCCTTGCGTAGCAAGACAATTACAACTATAAAATTATGATTTCTCTTTGTCAAAGTAATTTATCTAATTAGTTAAGAGCATTTCACATAAACAGTAATGATATTATTCCACTCTATATCAATTGCATTTAGAATAAATTATTCTACAACTCGATAGAGCCATTAAATGCATGGATGGGAATTGCGCCTTTGACTGCTGAACGATGCTGAAAGAAAATACTATCATTGCTTTCCTAATTACACAACTGTATTTTGTGATACTCCTTAGGATTTTAAGAAACTTAATTATGTGAAGTTTTAATATCATTTGACATGATGGAATCACTTTCAAATCCATCCATGTGTTGTCCAATCATCTGAATGCATTTTATGAAACCTTGATCGCTTGTTTGATTATTTTACTGTTATATCCTTAATTCGGTCAGGGAGAACTGTTTACTAGTTTGAACTTAGTGTCTTTTGCAAGTTTTGGTGGATGTTTGGTATATAACTTTTACACCAGATTTGATTTAAATTATGTGTCAACCATTACATTAAAGCATTTTTGCTATCTTAATAATTGCCAACCGGAAAAGGTAATGCAACTTTACCTAAATAAACCTTTTAGGTATCCAATTGTAAACATTTTTCCTTCTAGGAAAAAATAGTACATATTTTACTGTCTTCAAAAACATTTAGATCCATTGTGTGTGATTGCAGTTCTAAGGATCAGTCTATACTTATTAAAGAGACTTTCTGTCATTATCCCAACATCATTGTTTGAGCATGCGTAACATGTCTTCATAATTGTATTTGCTTTACATTTCAATATTGTGTTTACCTTTATCTAAGCACTCCTATATATTCTGTAAACAAATCAGCTTGGTCCCAAAGTGCCACTTTTATCAAATTAGGTTCAATTAATGGAGCCCACAGAATGCATCTTTTAGCTTTATAGCATGATTTTAGTCCGAATGTTATTAGTCATTTTCCTAACCTGCCTTTTGAAGCCACCTCCTCCCCCACCCCAGGAAAACACCGAAAAGAAAAGCCAAAGAAGGGAAAAAAAAAGTATAATTTGTAGCCCACGGTGTGGGCATTACTTTTTCCTAACTTTTTTAGCTACAAAATGTTTAGGCTATTGATGTCTTACAAAGCAATTTAAGGATCAATAACTTTTGATAAGTGCCGAATATGTTCGGAGGGCTTATGTGCACATTCTTTATTTTGGAAGGAAAAGATTATGCGAGTGTAGATTGCAATTTTTAACTTAATAATCCATTTGGTGGCAGCCTTAATATCTTTAGACTCACTGTGTTCTTCCGAAGTATAGCATTTGTAGGAGTTAGGAAACACTTAAAAAATAGAACTTAATTGGAAGTTTTTTTTTTTTTTTTGAAATTTAATTCAACTCACATATATTTAATTCTATATATCCAAGCTTAGTGACTTGTAGTATACAAAAATTGGCCTCCTCCTTTAGCATTCAGTGAGTTTTGCAAGTTCTGAAACTGGTAATCATTTGACTCATTTCCATCTTTTTTTTATTTTTGGGGTTGTGAACAGATAATTGCAGGCGACCCGGAGAGTGTTTCTGAGACATGGATGAGTAATGCATATAGTTTTGGGATGGTAATATGGGAGATGGTGACTGGTGAGGCTGCTTATTCTGCATATTCACCTGTGCAAGCAGCGGTTGGGATTGCTGCTTGTGGCCTTAGGCCAGAGATCCCCAAGGACTGCCCACAAATTCTAAAATCTTTGATGACAAAGTGCTGGAACAATATTCCTGCAAAGCGCCCTCAATTTTCTGATATTCTATCGATATTGCTTCGGCCAAACAGCAACAGCAACAACAATAACAGGTAAACATATATTTAATTTCTGTGGCACCTCATCTGTTGATACTAGTTAATGCAAAACAGCCCCTGGTTTAGGAGTTGCTAAGCACAAGTGTAGATCCAAGAAGCTTATATAGCAGAAATGAAGATATAATATTTGTCCTTTAAAATTTTTCCATTGCAATTCTCTATTGATATCATATTAGTAAGAATTATATGTAAAAAAAAAAAAGAAAAAAAAAAAAAAAAAAAAGAAGAAGAAGAAGAAGAAGAAAAAGAAATACCCTTTTCTGTAAAACGCGTTTTGCTATCGTATGATTCATGATAGTGATGAGCGGTGGTGGGAATATTATAACATGTTTTCAGTTCGTGTTATTATGATTAACTAGGCAATCCCCGTTTGCATGTAAAAGAATAGGATATATTTGCTTAAAAGTGGTACATGTGTGGCTTGCGGGCCTACAATTTTTGATTAATACAAGGGACTTTGCATACTAAAGTTATCTTTTTGTTTGTCTAGTGGCTATCAGAGGGGCCCAAGAGTGGTCTCCCTTGTTTTTGTGTCCCATGAGTACATTGGGGGCAAGGACTATTATACATCCCCCCCCTTCATTGAATTCACCTTAATGGTTCAACTTCTATGCGGATCATTTCCTGAGGGCCACATCTTTTAGATAAAGTTATGCTTGAAAATTTTCAATTCTATGTTTTTGGTCCTATGATTAGGTGTTTATGGGATAGCTTTCCTGACCAGTGTGTGGAGTAAGGCAAGAGAGGAATTCCTAGGTGTGTCAGTGACTTGGTTTTTTTGAGAGGTTTGAATTTTAACTCTTTTGAGGCATTAATAACACTGGTGGAGATGATATTCATGGATCATGATTGATTTATAAATTATTCTATCTAGCAGTAGGAAATTGAAAAAAGAAAAAGAAAAGAATTAGGGTCTGAATTACTACAATGACAGCTAAAGTGGTAACACTTGGATATAAACTTTACAATAGTATCAGGCTCTGTTTAAGACCTAAGGCCACATAAGTGGTCATTTTTAATATTCAAATATAAATTTAATTACATTTCTTTATTTTTTTTATTTTCTTATTCAAAATCCATTCTTCTTGCATTTTGATATGCAAAATTAATAACTTTTTTATGTTTAGATTTGGCTAATATCTCATTTTCAATTGATAATATGACTAATTCATTTAATCTTCTTTTGACATAATCATCTTAACTTAGGACTTTACTAATTTAATTTTTTGGAAAAAAAAAATTATACAGAAACAACTAAAACAAGTATTGTCATTAAAATCCAATAAGTGATAAAGTGATACATGTATTTGTAAAAAAAAGTTTTTTTATATAATCAAGAATTGTTATATTACATGTTTGAATTTAAACAAGTATTGTCATTAAAATCCTATAAGTGATAAAGTGATACATGTATTTGTAAGAAAAAGTTTTTTTATATAATCAAGGATTGTTATATTACATGTTTGAATTTCATTATGATTATTCTTATTGTTATCTTTTTATTGTATTGTTTCATTATCTTTGAACTCTTTTAAATAAATAAATAAATAAATATATATATATATAGACAGATATATATAATGAATTTCTTATTAATTTGTTAGATTTTTCACGCAAATCTTCTATTATATTTTTAAAATTGCAGTAACAATTTATCGAGAGATTCCATTTAAGATTCAATTAATTTGTCTAATATTCTTCTTTCGTATGTTTAGTTTACTAGTAGACATTTGTAATTAGGAAACATTTACAAATAAAAGAAATACTATCTATAATAGTATAAAATTATAGTATGGCATGAATAAAATAAATTTTGAGGTGTAAAATAATAGAATCTAATTTATCAAAGGCATTATTGCAATTTCGCTTAACAATATACATGATAATCTTAGCATGGCCAAGCAAAGAACAATTTAACATATGCTCGTTAAATTAATACTAATCAAATCAAGATTAATTTCATATATATTATATTAAAAAACGATTAATTTCATATAGAGAATCTATTACCATGATTCAAATAGAGAATTAAATATCATCGTTAAAATAAAATTCAACGAAATGAGATTAACGTAATTTTTCAGAAGGAATTTTAGAGATTGTTGTGTGTAACTGTGTGGGAGATTGTGCTACTAATATTGAGCATCTGCCATGTGAGAGATTGAAGTACGAAAATTGAAGCCCAAGCCATTAGGGGTTATTGATTGTCAATGATGATTTAAGGTGTTTTTGAATAACGCTTATTGTTGAAAACTGAAAACACTGTAGCAAAATAATTTTTAAATGTGTGAATTGTGCCGTGAGACCCAGTTTTGAAGTTATTTTTGGTAAAAAAAAGTACTTATTGGTCCTGTGAACAATGCACAAAATCCACATCTGAAAACGTGAAACTTAGACGCAAGTGCTTTTTAGCACTACCCAAACATACACTTAACAAACACTTTTTTTGGTGAAACAATTCAGATTTTTCAGTTAGGTAGAATTTTTTTGGGTCCACAATTTTGGGGTGAAAAAGAGTGGGGTGAAAAAGAGTGTTCGGACCCCATGTATTTTTTTCTTCAAACAAAAGTAGTTATAAGCCTACAATAAGGGCCCTATTTCAAAATGGGGTCCTAGGCAAAATGCCTAATTGACCTAGGCTTAGAGCCAATCTTGTTTGATATTGATCAATTGTAGATTCATTGATTCTCAATCTGGTTTTCATTAGTCATATTTGATAGTAAACAGTGCACGAGACCCACCTTTGAAAACGTGAAACGCAGACGCGGGTGCTTTTCAACACAACCCAAACATACACTTAAACACATTTTTTTTGGTGAAACAATTCAGATTTTTCAGTTAGGTAGAATTTTTTTGGGTCCACAATTTTTGGGGTGAAAAAGAGTGTTCAGACCCCATGGATTTTTTTTCTTCAAACAAAAATAGTTATAGGCCTACAATAAGGGCCCTATTTCAAAATGGGGTCCTAGGCAAAAGGCCTAATTGACCTAGGCTTAGAGCCAATCTTGTTTGATGTTGATCAATTGTAAATTCAGTGATTCTCAATCTGGTTTTCATTAGTCATATTTGATAGTAAATATACCAAGAATAAATTTGGTTTAGTGTCTGGCTTTACTTTCTATTATACTAATAATAAGTCTGCCAAGGCGCAAGAAACTTGTAACTCAACTAGTTCACTTCTTGATGTTTCTGAAATAGACATTCAGGATTCAAATCTATCTCTCTAACTATAAGATTAATAAATAAATAAAAACAAAAAGGGTCTAGGTGTCTAACTTTTTTCACAACTGTTGACTTCTTTTGTTTTAATAGGTGCATAAAAGTGATGTTTGTGGTAAGCATTGAGCAGGAAAAGTGATCTCTGCTTTCAATCATAATAGGTAATGTTAACCGTTGTGAAATAAATAAAATAGTTCAAAAATATTTTATCCCTAAGCATTGCACCTAAATTAAAATGGCATTGGCATTGGTTGCTGAAGTCTGTCAATCTTTATATCCATTTCTGATGGCCCAGTGCATTCTCCGGATCAGTTTAATCATGCACGAAGCCACGAAGGCTGCACGGTGCACATGCATGACCAAGAAAAGGATTTTTTTTTTTTTTTTAAATATAAAAACGGCGCTGGACATGTGTAGCATGTGCAAAGTATTCAAATCAAGGGAAAATCCCAGTGGCTTTGCAATTTACCCAGTATATCAACAACTCTATACAAAATAATTAAAAGTTTATATCAAGGTTATGATTACAATTTTTCAAGTCCACTTTCATTTAGGCAACATTACTACAATCCTGTATGCATTCCGTATGCGAGGATAAAAGTAAGACTGCATATTTCGTTCTTCACTACGCAGACATCAATGAAGTGATGAACAAATTAACCAATCTCTCTGAATGTGTGTGGGTCAAAAACTCTGATTCAACAGGGGGCTGGATCGTCTCAACCAATTAGAAAAGTATGGGAGAAAAATTGATACAAGGGGGAGCGCTTGAAGAAAATATTTTATGCAAAGGACAAATAGATTTGAGAAAAAGACATCCAAAAGTATTAATTTAGCATTCTCGGTTTTAACCGAAGATGGTGCTTACAAGTTTTGTTATTCGCTTTCTCACTTTCACACTTCACTATTCTGATGGGTCATTCGGTAATAAGTGTGGCATGACTGGTAGTGGTAGGTAATAGGTATAGCCCATTTAATGCAGAGGTGAAGGTTGCCGAATCTGGGCGCTATCTCCTATGGCTGGTCTGATACGCTTCCCTTTCTATCCATGTAGTTTCTTGGCCTTCCTTGAACTATGAGGCAACCTTGGCACACTACCATCTACAAAGGATGAAATGATCCTCGGCTGAACTCTCAGCCATGGGCTTTTTGTTCCTTGGTGGGCCGAGCCTTTTACCTCTATTTTTTTCTCTTTCTCAGTCTCAGTTCATCTCTTTCTCCCTTGAAATCTCGCAAGCCCAATATTGTCTTTATTTGGGCCATTCCCCCCTACCCCAGAAAAAGAAAAAGAAAAAAAAAATGTGTGAGCTTACAACTAAAAACTAAGATTATATTTGGTAACAGTTTTTTTTTTTTTTTTTTCAAAAACTTGTTTTTGGGAATATAAAGTGATGATATTAAAAAGGAATTCTGATGCTTCGGACTAGAAAGGACTATCGGATCTTTCTACGGCACGAAAAGAAAGAAAAGCGTATCAAGCGAGGGGCGCCGGCCAAAAGTCTCCGATGGCAAAGTTAGTTTTTTCCTCTAAGTTATTTGAGTTCCAACTTTTTTGGAGTCAAAAATCGAACATACCTTGGGTTTGTACGAAAGCTTGACCTTTATATAGTGTTATCATAGGCGGTTACCAAAATTGGAACTTCTCCTGGCTTCAAGGAGAGATAGAAATCAAACGTAACTTGCATAACCGTCTGGAAGTTATGCTCTTGTTTCACAACGGATACCTGGCGGTTACGCGTGGGATAAGGGATTATCATATCTCATTTGGAGATTTTCCTAAGTGTGACAACCTCGTCCTTGAGTTCCTCAGTTGGGCGTGCTTTGTTTCGCACGCGGGGGCTGCCTCGTCTAACGGGTGAATTTGCTCAAGACGAGGATGTCGACACTCTGAACGAGTGCATCACTCTGATGGTGCGTACCTCGTCTTGAGCTCTTCTTCCCTGGACGAGGCACTTGTAGGTAAGTTTCTGAGGGTGTTTATGGTAGTAGGTGGGCTATGGACGACCTTTATGGACGACTTGGAGATAGGCTATATTATTCCCCTATCCTGCTGGGGAGGTTTTCAAGGTTGATGGCCTTTGACAGGCTCCTCTTATCGCCAACAGAAGGACGAGCCCTAGTTTCAGTGTCTTGCTTGCCACGCTCGTCCACGACCCCTTTGCCTTGTTTTTCCTTACGGGTAGCCAACCCAAAAATAAATCATAATAATTAAAAGTAAAAAAAAAAAAAAAAAAAAAAAAAAGGAGAGGAAAGGCAAGACGAGAACTAACGTCGGCGGAGCGTAATCTCGTGGGCTAAGGCTTCGGGGAGAGGCTCGGGGGCCAAGTCCCCAAGTTGCGAGACGCTGCAAGGTAACCAAAGAGTGGAAGTCCCTCTCGGGTGAAGACGAGCTTTGGACGCGTCCTAGATGGAACTGCTCAACGACGGCCTCACTAACACCTCGCAACAAGGACGAAGAAATTAGCCCATAAAGATATGTAATGAAGGCGATGCTAGGTAGTGGTGAGCATACCTTCAGGACGAAGGTTCACTAAATCTACTGTATATGGGGGAAATGAATCCTGCCCACATCGACGGGGCGTCCTCGCCCAAAAACCTTAAGACGAAGAAGAACTCCGTCTTCCAACTCTATGCGAGGTGACCAAAGATTTAATTATCCTACGAGTCTTTTCTCCGTGTGAATTGATAAAAGCCACGAGATTGACTAATTTCGAGGGTTTATAGCAAAAAAGGAACTCGTCCACGGTAAGAGGACAGCCCCCTTCGAAAACCTCTCTCCACAAAATTTGCATAGAAACAACTAGTCTCCATGCATTAGGATTTAATTGACATAAACCTATACCTAACCTAGTAAGCAACTCCCTGGCAAAAGCATTGAGAGGCTGGCCTAAGACCCCCTAGAAGATAGGCTTCATAAACCCCAATGCCAAAATGAGGTTGGCAACACCACTCATCACGGACGGCCAATCTAGGATTTAGCTCGTCGGGATTTGGTACCAACTCCTAAGGGACGTTAGTTTTCTCTCGTCGTCTTGGTGGAACCCCGACGAGCGCAGGTACCTCTGATCTCAACCTCGTCCCTTCTAGTGGACGAGGGCGCGCTAGAAGGACCAGCCCTAGACCCAGATGCTACCCTCGTCCTAAATTCTTCCTGGAAAACTTCTAAGGGAACCCCAGGAACCCCAGAAACATACTCGTCTGAGGTGTTACCACTACTCCTCTTCTTGTCACTACTAGAGCCACTATAGCTAGTTGTGTTACGATATTCATCGATCTCCCTATCAACGCTATTGCTAGACGAAGAAAAACTTTCGGACATTTTGGAAATGTAAGGGAAGCCTAAAACGAGCGTAGAGAAAATACCTGGCTCTAGACGAAGAAAACTAAAGGACGCTGGAATACTCCTAGACGAGGCGATGGACGAGAGATGTCAAACGAGAGAATTTTAAGAATGAGGAGGGTAGGGGAGGAAATCCACTATTTATAGGCGTTGAAAAGTAAAACCCAGAACGCAATGACCAATCAGGAAGAACCACGTGGCAACCTCCTCGAAAACCCTAACCCACACAACGGTTAACCCGAGTAAGTAATGACACGTGACATAATATGAAGCCTTGGCAACCTCGTCCCTTACTTTGAGACACGTGAAATAATGTGTTGAAACGAGTCGAAGAAACAAAAGAGCTTTGGACGACCTTAGAACGGGGGGCAACTGATAGGGGAATAATATAGCCTATCTCCAAGTCGTCCATAAAGGTCGTCCATAGCCCACCTACTACCATAAACACCCTCGAAACTTACCTACAAGTGCCTCGTCCAGGGAAGAAGAGCTCGAGACGAGGTACGCACCATCGAGTGATGCACTCGTTCGGAGTGTCGACATCCTCGTCTTGAGCAAATTCACCCGTTAGACGAGGCGGCCCGCGTGCGAAACAAAGCACGCCCAACTGAGGAACTCAAGGACGAGGTTGTCACACTTAGGAAAATCTCCAAATGAGATATGATAATCCCTTATCCCACGCGTAACCGCGGGTATCCCGTTGTGAAACAAGAGCATAACTTCCCGGACGGTTATGCAAGTTACGTTTGATTTCTATCTCTCCTTGAAGCCGGAGAAGTTCCAATTTTGGTAACCGCCTATGATAACACTATATAAAGGCTGTTCTCGGACAAACCCGAGGTATGTTCGGTTTTGACTCCAAAAAAGTTGGAACTCAAATAACTTAGAGGAAAAACTAACTTTGCCGTATCGGAGGACTTTTGGCAGCCGGCCGTCGCCGCACGATACGCTTTTCTTTCTTTTTCAGGCCGTAGAAAGATCCAGTAGTCCTTTCTAGTCCGAAGCATCCAGCCTACTGATTTTCTTGGCATCATCATAAAGGAAAAACAATTTTCTTATATTTTTGAAATAAAAAAAATGTTTGGTTAGTTGAAATTAAAAATATTGTTTTTTGCAAAAAAAAATATAAAATACTAAAATATGTTGTTACTAGAATTTGGACTCTAATGATAACTCGTTAAATGAGATAAATTCATTAAATTAAATACATATATTCATTGACTTTTGAAAATTAGAAACTGAAAACAGTCATTTGCATGTTGTCAGATTCCTTTATAAATTGAGTTTTGAGAACAATTTTTGTTTTCTGTCTATTTTGGTTTGCCAAACAAGTTTTTTAGTCTTAAAAATAGAAAATTATTTTTGAAAAGGAAAAATAAGGGGAAAAAACAGTTACCAAACATACCCTAAAAGTTCTATAGTTCTTCTTGCTAATTTGACTTTTACGCAAGTATAGAATTATAAAACACCATTCGATGGGCAAGTGAAACTGGAGCAATATACTATTCACTATCAATATACCTCTAGCAACAAGGACAGTTTCATATGCCAAAGGCCTTATAGCTGAATTGATACCTCTCCATGTACAAAGTGCATAATGGTTTAGGGGGAAAGGATTCGAGCTGCGGGGTTAGCAGCATATTGTAATTATCTCTCAAAAAAAAAAAATTCATATGCTAGAAGAAATAATATATTGAAACCATATGTGACTTCTTATATATTTACCATTTTTTTAACAGAATTTCTTTTGGGTCATATATGGTGCCTAGAAGCTTCCCCTACTGAACCTAGAAGCTCTACAATTTGGGGCCAAAATATTGTTAAGAAAGTTACGAAAGCACCAAGGAGGCTATGAGTGTAATTGTGTCAGCTTACAGTTTAGCCCGCAAGCCCAGTGGGCATCCTTTTGTATTTATTTCTGAGTCCATTCTTAAAGCACCGGTAGCACATGGAACTCAAAAGCTATATAATTATTTTAGCTCAACCTAAATACAAAAAATCACCATCTAATAGGGGAGTTATAGCTATTGTTTTTTAGCTTCATTGTTACAGTGCACATCTATCTATAGATGTGCACTGTAACTTAGAGCTAAAAAGAAAAACAATTTTTTATTCTTTGTCTAGTTGTGTGTGTGACTGTGATGATTGTGTATAGTGAATATATTATTTTATTGTGATTTTTATATTATTTTATTGTGTAGAAAACTAAAATAGATCCATTGCTGCAGTATATGTGTAGATAAAATAGATAAAATAATTTTTTGTGATGTGAAATAGCTAAATTTTTAGCTTGACGTGGATGCTCTTATATATTCCTTGTTGTCTTCTTCTTTTGCGCCAGCAGACGAATGTGATTCCCGAGTATAAATTTAATTAAAAAAAAAAAGTTCTATGATTCCATTCCATCAATTCATCTAATAGCTAATGGTTTGTTTATTGGATGTGCTACTCAAAAAGGCAATTCTTTTGTTTTGTGTGAATGCTAGACTTGATTTGACCTCTTTCGGGCCCTTGCTATTCTAAAGCATATATATATATATATATAATGGGTCTGAAACCCAAATCCTCCACATTTGGTGGTGGTCCCTGGTTACTGTAAAATTTGTTCTAACCTAAACTCGAGAGCAATCAGCATAATAATGTCATCTCCATATTTTTATTATTATTATGCTAATTTTGAGTTAATTAGAAGGTAAATTATGGGTGTAATCATTGTGACATGAAGCAGTGATAATCGGGGACATAAAACATTGGAACCACTGTGCCCATATACATGTACCCGACACGTTATGGCCTAAACGCCAAAGAAATTAGACACATTATGTGTCAAGAGTGTGAGGATACTTCCCCAATTAATCGGATTTATCCGCTTTGGGGAGCCAGTCCCTCACGGTTTATCGGCTCGTCCCCGAGTGCAGGCAGGATTTTCACCTGGACCAAGGGCTAGACCTTGTAATCGCAGGCTTAACACCAAGTCCCACATCGGTTAGAGTTCCCTCCCACACATGGCAGGCAGGATTTTCATGTGTAGTGGTGGTACACACATGGTCGCTCCAGAAGCTTATAAACCATGTGTGGGAGGGAACTTTAACCGATGTGGGACTTGGTGTCAAGCCTACGATTACAAGGTCTAGCCCTTGGTCCAGGTGAAAATCCTGCCTGCACTCGGGGACGAGCCGATAAACCGTGAGGGACTGGCTCCCCAAAGCGGATAAATCCGATTAATTGGGGAAGTATCCTCACAAAGAGTTCACTTATTTTGTTGTAATTGAAAAATTTTTGTTAAAAATATTGTAGATAAAGGTAAAATTTAGTTGAAATAATATCATGAGAGTGTGGGACCTATAAATAGTACCAAAAAGTATAATGAAAACTATGAATAGTAGCAAAAATAAATTAAATAGTAAAATAAGTTAGTAAAAATATATGTGATTGTACAATTTTTTTACACTTACAAGAAACAAATATTCTTGTGGGTCTGCAACTCACAAAATCATGGCATGAAAAAGTTATAGTCACACCGCTTTGCAATGATACATATTGAGGAATATATATATATGATCCATTTATTATAAAAATATTATCCACGATATTTAAAAATATTTTATTTTATAACATGTATCCTTTTAATTTTTTTTAAAAATTTATTAATTTAGTATATTAAAGAAGATTTTATCACTTCTATGGATATATATATATATATATATATATATTGGTTAAAAGGCCATTCATTGATAAACTAAGAAGTTAGTAAATGCTTATTTCTCAAAAAGAAGAAGTTAGTAAAGGCTTAGTGTTGGCATAGCGCCTTACATAATACATAGCGCCTTACATAATACATATCATTGGCATCAGATACGACAAAATATGAAATATCAATTGATAAATGATCATTAAATAACACAACATTCCTGCTGTAGGCATCTCCTCATTGCCATCGCATTTGCGCACCTATTTGCTTTTTGAAATGCATGAGTCACATTGACTTGTTGGAACCTGTTGAGCAAGACCCTGCAATCATTCAAGAGGGATGAATAAGCTCTATTGGGCATTGAGCTAGATAGCACAAGGTTTACAACATTTTTGCATCTAGTTCAACTTTTAGGCGTGGGATCCCCATCTGAGATGCTAATTGCAAGCCATCCCTTGGTACCCAAAATTCTACCATAACACTTGTGGTATTGCCTATGTAGCAACTAAAACCTTTCACCTATGTTCCATAATGGTCTCAGATCAGCCCTCCTCCTCCACCTGTTTTCCAAGGATTTCCTAATGAAGCACCATTGGTATTCAACTTATACTAGGCCTCATGGGGTTTGAACCACTGAGCTTGCATTGTCCTTATCCTCTTGGTTCGAAGAGAATTATGTGCACCGAAAAAATAATCCATAGCCTATCTAATGCAAGTATTGTGCAGATCTGAGTTCAGCAGTGTGTTTTCAAACACAACCCTATTTCTATGTTTCTAGAGTGCCCAAACAGATAAGGTGAACAAGGTTTTCCACATTATGCTGTTGGAGATGATATCTAGACTGCTTTGACAGTTAGCTCTCAGCCACTGAAATAAGTCCAGACTGAAGGTGACTTCCATTGTAGCCGGTATTCCAATCTTCCTCTAGACTTGCATAGCATAGGGGCATCTCTAAGAAGATGAAGGATAGATTCATAGTAGTTTCTGCAGAGAGGGCAGATAGTTTCGCAGTCAATACCTCTGCTAGTAATAATTTCTTTTACTGGGACACTCTGGATAATTTTAAATACATCATTATTATCTGTGCTTATCTTATTTCATTTTTATAAAAAGCCAAATTTCATAATTTGGATCGGTTTCAAAAGAGAGAGTAATGTTAGGGGAACAAAAATTTCATAATATTTTTCACAATTCTTACAATTACTTGATAATATGGGATGGAGAACTACGCATGAGGAAATAGTCGTGTTAATAGAGTTTAAAAAAAAAAGAAAAAGAAAAAGATGATAAGTTGTTATTGGAGCAACAATACTTTAACATGTTTCCATTACTAACACTACTTTTATTAGCATCAACCACAACATATATGTAAATAAAAATTTCAAGTTTTGAAATTAACTCATAAATATAAATTTGTATTTATGAAAAACTATGTATAATTCTATGTGGTAGTTGAATTATGGGCTTTTCGGGATGGTTTGGCTCGTGCCCTCAATCTCAATATTCAAAAACTTGATGCAAAATCTGTTATTTGCCTCATTACATCTCATTACCCCATGATTGATGATTCTCACCCATGCAGTGCATTAATTTATGATTGTAGGTCCCTCCTCCAAAATTTTGTAGAAGTTTATATTAATCATATTTAACGCGAATGGAATCATTGTATGGATCTTTTGGCCAAGGAATGAAACCTTAGAGCATTTACAATGGTGAAGCTAAATTTTTTAGTTTTTAGCATCTTAAAAACTTACTTTATCTATTTTAACACACCACTTTATAACACACCCAACATTAATGGTTCTATTTTTTTAACTCTTTATTTAAATATTATTTATTTATTTATTTTTATTCTTTCTTTATTCTTCATCCCCCCCCCTCTCTATCTCTCTGAAGAAATAATAACTGGCCATAACAACCATCACACACAATCCACAACCAACAAAACCAGCTGCCATAACCCATGACCATAAACTCATTGTCCCCAAAAAAATTCCATATCAAACCCACCAAAAACCCCCGCAACTATAATTAAAAAAAAAAAAAAAAAAACCACCACAAACCCACCAATCACACCACCACCAACAATTACCACATCATAACCTAGCGACCTAAATAAGCCAAAAACCACCACACAAACCTAGTGATCCACTGACCCAACCACCACAGGCCAATCAATGGCCCACCACATCCACAACAACTCACGACGTGACCCACCACCACAATTGCAACCTATAACCAGTGGCGGAGCCAGGAATTTAGGTCAAGGGGGGCAAGATTAAAAGACAAGATTGGAAGTAAAAAATTGATCTAAAAAAATTAATCAATATTAATAACAAAATAAGTAAACAACTATATGATAATGTAATTGTCATACAGAATCTAACATAAAATGTAAACTTTAATTTATTTTTTCACACCTAGCTTATTTTACTCAATTGCCCTCGACGATTTTTCATATTTTGAAACCGCTGCATGATTTCTTCACACTCAATAGCCTTGAATATATCTTTCTCAATATATGTGACTAAGCAATCATTCATCCATTGATCTCCTATTCGATTGCGTAATCGATTTTTAATTATGTTCATTGCTGAAAAAGCTCTTTCAATAGTAGCTGTTGCAACTGGTAAGATCAATGCCAAAGTCACTAATGAGTAAACCAATGGATATGAAACATTCTTTTTCATTTCTACCATCTTTTCAGCAAGCTGTCCAATTCCTTTAAGTGCTGAAAACTCTTCAGAGGACCGCATGTCATGGATGTATGTCTCAAGTTGGTTATCCAAGAAAGAAACTTGAACTGTTGAAAAATCACTTGGATAAAATTGAGCAAGCCGAATCAATTTCTCCTTGTTGAATGCTGAAAATAAGTTATCTGGGTTCAAACACGCAACACAAAGTAATAATTCAGAATTTTCAAAACGACTATTGAGTTCCTAAAGTTGCATATCTATAACAATATAAAAAAGCTCCACTTGATAATGATGTGAATTTTTCATGTTTTGAGCTTTTCGTCGTGGCCGAGGTTGATAAAAATCATCCATATCAGGAACATCAATATTATTTTTTTCACAAAATGCAGAAACCTCCTCTAGCAAAGAGTTCCACCCATCATCTCTCATGACCTGTAAACGTTGCTTTGAAATGTCAACCAACTTCATAGCATTCACAATATCTTGATCTTTTTGTTGTAATGCCTGTGACAACTCATTACTTATGCCAAGCACACCTTTCATCAAATGTAAATCAAACACAAATTCAAATGTTTGAAGTAAACCAATTAAGATATTTGCTTCTGCTCTCTGATCAGAATCTAAACCATCTTCTATAATAGTTTCAATCACATCAATTACAGAAGAAAACATGTGAATAATATTAACAAGTGCACCATAATGAGAACTCCAACGTGTATCTCCAGGTCTTTTTAGACTCATTTCTTGATTCAAGCCACGACCAGTTGAAATTTCATTATTTTTTAGTGCTTCTATAACTTCAGCATTACGTTTTTCACGAAGAATATCATGACGTTTGCATGATGCTCCAACAATATTGAATACCTTTGCAACCAAGTTAAAAAAGGTTGCAATCTGGATGTGATTTTTTGCTACTGCAACTAATGTTAGTTGAAGCTGATGTGTAAAGCAATGGACATAATAGGCAGAAGGATTATTTTTCAAAATAAGAGTTTTTAGTCCATTTAACTCACCTTGCATGTTGCTTGCCCCGTCGTAGCCTTGTCCCCGCAATCTACTAATGCTTAAGCTATGTTTATTAAATACTTCCTCAATTGCACTCTTTAGTGTCACTGCTGATGTATTATTAACATGTGTAATGCCTAAAAAGCACTCATTCACATGTCCCAGTTTGTCCACATAGCGCAAAGCAATTGCCATTTGTTCTTTAGTAGACATATCACGTGATTCATCAACTATAATAGCAAATAATGAGTCTCCAATATCTTTAATAATAGCATTTATTGTCTCAACTGCTGCAACATTTGCTATTTCTTTTTGGATATCAGGAGAGGTCATTTGATGATTTTCAAGAGCATTTCGAGGACTGCCTTATCAATTTCTTCATTGTGATTTGCAAGAAACCGTAATAATTCAAGGAAATTTCCTTGATTATTGGAGTCTTTAGATTCATCATGGCCACGAAATGCTAATCCTTGCCGTTGTAGAAAACAAATACAATCCATTGATGCATTCAAACGAGTTCGATATTCCCTTTTCTCAACATCCGATTGCTTATTTATAACTGTTTGAATACTTTGTCTCTGGTTTAACAAAGCTTCACATTTTCTTTGAGCTATATTATGTGCACTGTTGTGGTCCCCAACGTGATTCTGTAATTTCTCCTTCTTTTTCCAATTTCTGAATCCTTCAGTAACAAATGAGTCTCCCCCTCCTTGATCACTAGTATCAGGTCGAAATAGATAACAAAATAGACAATATGCAGCATCTTTCGTAATGCTATATTCCAACCAACTAGGATAGTCTTTGAACCACATTGGATTAAATCGACGCTTTGTTTTACCAAATTGACTTTGTGGAAAATCATGATCAACTGGTTGACAAGGTTTATTTTGTAGATAATTCCTTCTAATTTGATCTCTTTCATTAGGATGATAGTTACAAATTTTTATTCTTAAACCAGGATCCGTGGGAAGATTTGCAACATCCACTTCGATACGAGTTCGTTTAGGATTTGATCCAGACTCATTATTATGATCAAGATTCTCCATAATCTCAATTAATTACAAATATATATGTCATATCATTAAAATAAAGAAAAAAAAATTACAATCTATGATTAAGAATAATCAAATGAGGAGATCATTATAAATACAAATAGTTTAAACATATAATTTGAATTATAAATTTATGGTTAAGAATAGTCAAATTAAGAGATCCATCTAAATATAAACAGTTTAAACATATAATTTGATTCTTTAAAAAATTAAATAAATAAATAAATCAAAGCAAAAGTATTAAGAGTATGCATACCTATAAATATTTGAATGTAACTTAAAAACCCAACTTGAATGCTTTTAAAAACTACACAGCAACTCTGAGATCCAAAGAAAGAGACTGGATTGAAAAGAAATTTTTTTCGTTGTGATGGGAGGCGTGCCTTGTTTGCATTATATATAATTTTTTTTTTTTTTTTTTTTTTTTTTTTTTTTTTTTCAGAGTTCTACTGACTTCTAATCCGAGGTAAGTGTAGCAAAGTTGTTATAGAGAATATTAGAATTGTACTACTTATAGGGGTAGAAGTCTACTACTACTAGGAAAGCTAGAAAGGTTTTATCACTTCTATCAAAAAAAAAAAAAAAGGAAAGCTGGAAAGGGAAGTAACGTGAATGAACTTAATTGATTTTTTTTTTTTTTTTTTTTTTTGTAGGGGGGGCAAATATGGTATTTCAGTAGTGAAAAAAATTGAAATTTCAGGGGGGCACCTGCCCCCCCTCGCCCCCCCTTCCCTCTGCCCCTGCCTATAACCCAATCAACACCACAACAACCCATAGCCCGATTGAACCCATCCCAACGACAACCGCAAGCCGATCAGAGAGAGGAGAGAGGGATGATAGAGAAAGTGAGAATTTTGAGATGAGAGAGAGTGAGAGGTTTGAGACTATGAGGAGGAGAGAGAGAAAGAGAGAGGTTGAGAATGATAGAAAAAGAATATAAAAAGACCAAAAGCAAGTAGCAAGTACTAGTTCATTGTAACAAGTTATTAAATTTTTTTTAAAGAAATATGGCACCATCAATGTAGCGCAATTTTTGTGGTTCGTGGTGCTAAAAAATAACATTTTAGCAATTTAACACATTCTTGTGAGTGCTCTTATTAGTGATTTGTTTTTTTGTTTTGTTTTTGTTTTTGTTTTTTCAAATCTCCCTCCCTGTATTTTGTACTAATTATTAGTTGATTATTGGGGTATTATATACCCTATACTTTATTGTCTTAATTTCTTTAATCTAGTTCCTCTTAATCCCAAAAAAAAAAAATTGTATTTGGGTTCACACAACGCTAGAGTGCATTTGATATCAGCATTTTTTAGTAATTTATTTATATATTAAAAGTATATTAAAATATATATGTACTTCAATAAAATGAGTAAAAATGAGATTTTAAAAAATTGTATTAAAAAAATTATTTTAAATAAAAATAAACTAATTTTTAGCATTTTGTTTTGTCTTATCTTAAGGTATGTAAATAAACTACGGAAAATAATGTAGACAGTAAAACAGTTGAAAAAAATGTCTAGAGTACTCAATGGCAGGAAACGACGACGTCTCTCGCGAATAATCACGTAATGTACTAGTCATTTCTTCATTTCCCCGCACAGTAATCTTCTCAGCTGACTTTTCTCTCACCCTTCGGCACCAAAACATACTCCAATTTCTCTCTCTCTCTCTGATGCAGAAAAAGAGAGAGAAATGTGGTACCGTCCTCCACAAAAACCACCTGTCCTCACATATACACACACACACACACACACACAGTCCCACCCAAAAACCCTAAATTGACCCAAAAAAATGGAAATCCATAAATACCCTTCTCCCCTCTCCTCTATATGATTATGATTTATGAACCCACCACCTCACAGTAACAGCTCACATATACACATATAAATTCTAAAAATTCCTCTCCAAGAAAGAAACATATAAACCAACCAACAAAATCATACGAAAAAAATAAAAAAGAAGAATAAAAGCCACAAATCTCTCACACTTTCGCTCTCAGATTCCATTCTTCATTTCTTCTCTAAACCAGCAGTCCTAATTGGTACGTTTCTTCTCTTCTCTTTGACTCTTTTTACATTTTTAGAAAAGCTCTTAATAAATCAACAATCAATCAATACCTTTGCTTCACATCTTAACCTTTGGGAGATTCAATCATGTTGAAATTAGGATTAGGGTTAGGGTTAGGGTTTGTACTAGTTTCGTTTCTGGTTCTGCTTCTGGTACAGATCGTTCATCGAAAATATGTTAATGGTAATGATAAACGGTACTTGATTGCTTTTTTGGTTGTGATAATTTCGGTAATGTTGGGGTTTTATCGCCTATTCTTCAGCAGCTTACTGCACTATATGCTTCCCAGAAAGAGAGCCAGTGAAGGAGTGGTTGTAGAAGAAGAAGACAACGCCAACAACAGCAACTTTAACACCATCAACAAGTGTGAGTGTGAGGGCGCTTCGGCTTTCAGCAAGAACAAGAAGCTTCGAATCGCCGAGGAAGACGCCGATTCGACCAACAACAACAACAACAACAACAACAACAGCAATCACAATCACAGTAGCGGCGGCATAGTTGTAGAACAAGAACAAGAGCAAGAGCAAGGAGAAGAGATTCCAATCATGGGTTTAGGCAACACGAATTCGCAGGATATCGATGAAGATCTCCATAGCCGGCAGCTCGCCGTGTATGGCCGCGAGACGATGAGGCGGCTTTTCGCTTCGAATGTTCTCGTCTCCGGGTTGCAGGGTCTTGGTGCTGAGATAGGTATATATCTACTCTCTAAGTCTTTAATTATATTTGAGCCCTGGTTGATTTTGATTTTTGATTTTTTTTTTCGTTATTTGCCTTTTCATTTCCTTGTATGGTGGTGATGAAATCTTGTGGATTTAAGTGTGAGCTAAGTTAGGAAATTTGTTAAGCTCTAATGGATAGTGGTTTTGAATTTTCTTGTTCTGATTTTGTGGTGTGTTGATTAGATAATGGGGTAGTGAAACCTTGTGGTTTTTTGGTGTGTGCTAGATTAGGACATATGTTTTGCAGTTTTTGAATATGCATTTATGTATCAGTTTTATTGGTATCGTTTGGTCATTCTTTTCTGCTTTTGCTTCTTTGTCATTGGACATTGTTATGTTGATTAAATATTTACTCCCTGAAAAGGTTACAGTTGATAGAATTTTATGAGCTGAAAATGATGCAAAATGAGCCTATTAATGATCTGATACAAACTCCTGTATGCACTGGATAGTTTAGTTTAGTTTTTGATAAGTAACTGAGATGCAACCTCATGCTCCTATATTCACTGGATTTATGATCTTTTAATTGGGTAGTCTAGTGTCTTTCTCTATATTTTATCTTTATAAAAGGTTGATAAATAATTTTATACCTCTTTCTTTCCATGTCTATATATGTGTGATTTGATTCTTATTCTTGCTGGTGTTGGGTTCATAATCCGTAATCTTGCTGCTGATTAAATCAATGTTATCTTTGCTTCCTGTAGCAAAGAACCTCATTCTTGCTGGTGTCAAGTCTGTGACCTTGCATGATGAAGGGACAGTGGAGCTGTGGGATTTGTCCAGTAATTTCGTTTTCTCAGAGAATGATGTTGGTAAGAATAGGGCAGTTGCTTCTGTCCAAAAGCTGCAAGAGCTCAACAATGCTGTGGTCGTTCGGTATTTAACAACAAAATTGACTAAGGAACAGCTTTCTGATTTCCAGGTACTTCCATCTCCATCTCTTTGCGTTCTCTCTTGATTTAATCAACTGTTTGCTTTTCAGATTTATGCAAGTTGTCAATTTTTCATATAAAATTGAATTTTGCATAATGTTTTCTTGCTTTTTGAAACATTTCTGTCATTTTTAAAATATAATTTAAATGCACGTGATTTAGGGCAGGAAATAGATGAATATGTACATACCAACATATATCTATCCACACACATATGTGTACTATCTGGCTACTAAGACAAGGAATCATATAGATTGTATACCAAATTAAAATGCAGTATTAGATATCATCATGATGGTAGAGAAGCTGGATTTAATTTCAGATCTCAGTTTCATTGAAGCTACCCGTGTTCCTTTTTCTGAAATTATTTGGATTTTTAAGCTTCTTAAGTCATGTTCCGTTCAGGTTTAGCTGCGTAGGCTTAAAATTGTGATTTGACTTGTAATCCAAATGTATGATTATCAAAATTGCTTTCTATGGAATTTGATGAACGTTCATTGTTATATCTTGTTAGTTTATATATGTTTGAATATATGCATGTAGACGTGCATGCATGTAGGAATGTATAGTTGGAGGAGGGGATGGGAGTTTAGATGCAATTGATTGAACAGTGTTAAAATATCTATTGATGTTATTTTTCTTGCTCCATCTTCAATAGTTACTCTCCTTGTCTCTTTTGGTGTAATGTTGGTTAAATTTGTGCCACGTTGCTGGATTTTGATCAGATTTTTGTCTCTATGGTTAGGCTAAGACGTTATTAAACAAAATCTATTTTCATAGTCATTCTGGTTCTACTTGTGTTTTTTAACCTATGGGATCATACATTGCTTAAATCTTGGATATTAATGGAATCTGAATTTCCAGATCTTTACATAGGCCTTTTGTTATAAGTTCTACTTTTATTGCATATAAACTAGAAACTAACTAGCGAATTTAATATATGCTTGTTATAGAAGTTACAATTGCTAATTCAGCAATTTTCTCGGTGCAATAGTGTGTAAATTCCAAGAATCTATGTCAAGTTATTTTTTATAAGTTATAGGCAACTTTTATTGATAAAAGTAGAGGCATAAGCATCCATGATGTATACAAAAAAATTCCCGAATACAATTAAAGGTAGTCAAAGAAGTCCATACAAGAAGAATAAAAACACTCTTGAATCCAGTGGACCAATCTTATAGAGATCATAGAAAGACCTCAGCTCACCTACTCAAGTAGGCATCTCAACAATCCTAAAATTCCAATGATTTCTCTAGTAAAACTGCTTTGTGCTGTCCAAAGACTCCAAACAATTGTTTCTGACAAAAATACACATCAGCCACTTTTCAAGTTTTCACCTATTTAACTCCAGTTGTTTAATTAATTTAGAATGAAAACTTGTTCAGTGTCAATAGAAAGTTTGGTCTAATGCCTCTTTTTTGGTAAACAGTTTGGTTTGGAGTCATTGTGATGCAGGAGAGAAGCTTGGATGGACTCTGATTCAAATTTTGATGTAGTATCCTTAGGAACTCAGCACTAAATTAGATTTCCTGATGAGATCTTGAAGAGTTCTTGAATAGGGTTTGATATTTAAGGATTTAGGTGAATAAAAGATTGGATCTTGAATATGTTTGATGACTGCGTGGTATTAAAACAGTGAGTAGTGAAATGAAGAAAGATAAGCAATAGGCAATCACACCTAGGTAGCAATCACACCCTCAAAGCTTAAAAAAAGCTGTTGGAATTTTATTAAAATCAGTCTCACTATCCTTTATTAAATACATAAAGGGGGTAATTTACCTTTTAAACCCTATAGTTTACGAGGTGTAACAAATTAAATGTTATAGTTTCAAAAGTATCAAATTAAACCTTGAAATTCCTATAAGTAACAAATCAAACCTTATAGTTTCTAAAGTTACAAATTAAAACCCTGCATTGGGTTTGGAATTAATATGGGCTGAAGGTTTAATTTGTTACTTTTGAACTTATGGGTTTTAATCTATTAAAATTTTAAAACATAGGGTTTAATTTGGTATTTTTGAAATTTCAGGGTTTAATTTGTTACACCCTTAAACTATAGGGTTTAAAATGTAATTTTCCTTAAAACTCTTTTATAGGCTATTGCCAATACTCCTAGAAAGATCAGGACTCCTAAATTAGCTTTTCTTACGCTCCGTTTGTTTTGATGAAAAATCTTGTGTAAAGATAGTTTTTCATATTTTCCAATGTTTGGTAGCATAAAAAAAGATGAGTCAAAGGAAAACTATCTTTGGTCAACATAAAAAGTATGATTTATTTTTAGAGATTGTTTTCTATTAAATTTTTTTGAAAAACAACTATACCTTATAGTAAGCTAAATAAGGGAAGTTAGGAGGTATTTTTTCAACTCATTTAAAGCAATGAAGCACGGATGCGGTTGGGAGGGTGCCGCACCGGAGTCCGACGCGGCCCGATGCGGTTGCCCACGCATCGGTGCCGCGTCTGAGTTTTATTTATTTATTTTAATTTTTTTTTATTATATCTCATAGTAAGCTAAATAAGGGAAGTTATGAGGTATTTTTTCAACTCATTTAAAGCTATGAAGCATGGATGCGGCTGGGAGGGTGCCGCACCGGAGTCCGATGCGGTTGTCCGCTCGTCAGTGCCGCGTCTGAGTTTTTTTTTCCACGGATTTGCGCCGACTTGGCTCGATTCGCGCTGAATCGGCTTCGATTTGCGCCGAACCGGGCAGATTATCAAGCCGTATCGGCCGGCAGTCGAAACGTACCGAAATGGGCCGAAATCTGCCTTGATTCACGCTGGAACAGCCGAAATCGGCTTTGAATGAGGCCCAAACATGCTAAATCTGTCCTTAATTTTATTTTGAATATTTGTTGCTTCTTTTGTGTTTTCTTTTGTGTTGTGTTTTGTGTTGTGTTTTGTGTTTTGTTTTGTGATTCTTGCCTTCTTCTTTCTTTGTTTTGTGAATCAAGGCATAGTAATGTGTTTTTTAAGAATATTTTAATAGTAAAAATATATAGAAAATATAAATAAAAATATTTTTAATAATTTTTTAATCGCCGCACCCCGCCCGCACCCGCACCTGCACCCAACTTTTTCAAAAATTGCCGAGCCCCGCTCCCGCACCTGAATCCGAAAACGCACCCGTGCTTCATAGATTTAAAGTTGCTACCAAACATTGAAAAATGAGATAGTTTTATAGAAAATACTTCTTGAAAAATGACTCATTTTCTAGAAAACATCATTGTTGAAACAACAGAGCGTTAGAAGGCCTTGGATTCCTAATTTTAAATTAGGACAAAACTTATATACAATTCTTATGTGTAATATATTATGTTCAACAATTAAATTCAAACACATGGCTAGACTAAATTTAATTCAACAAGATAATATTGTTAGTGTGTGCTGTGTTGGTCAATGCTAACAAGTGTTTGAAATTTGTTCGGGAACTTAATGTACTTCACCTTAGGAACTCTACCTAAGTTTTGCCCTTTAAATAACATGTACCTAACAACTTTAGGTTATTTCTTATATAAGAAATACAAACTTTAGGCTATTGAGTCTTGGGAACTTTTCTAGTAAAACTTAATGAAAACCAAGCAGCTTTCTAGACTAAAAAGCTTAATACTAAGACTCAATAATAATTAAAGTAATCAATGAAAGGTGCCAAGAAAGCCCTGCATCAAATCTACACACAATTCTCTTGTTACAATATTAGGGATGTTGCTAACTCATGTTGAGTTAGCAACATCCCTAATATTGTAACAAGAGAATGGTGTTTCATCATAACTATCTGGTCATGAGTTAGCAACATCCCTAATATTGTAACAAGAGAATGGTGTTTCATCATAACTATCTGGACACTAGAATATAGTTTTACTTGCCTTCTACTATGAACAAGTTATTTGCCACATCCCCATCCCTTCCTGAAAAAGAAATGAAAATGGGAATTGTTTGTTTAGAGTTAGCAACATCCCTAATATTGTAACAAGAGAATGGTGTTTCATCATTACTATCTGGACACAAGAATATAGTTTTACTTGCCTTCTACTATGAACAAGTTATTTGCCACATCCCCATCCCTTCCTGAAAAAGAAATGAAACTGGGAATTGCTTGTTTAAAGCATGAAGAATGGTATAAGATGATAGCAGCAGAGTGTAGGAAGCAGCACTTGGTTGTAGTTGCATTTAAGTTATGAAAGTGATGTACTTGCATAAAAATAAAAGTTATGCTAGTGATGTTTTAGGGTGACCTCAATTCACTTTCAGCAGTTTCAAATATTGGTTCTTTTGTTTGTTTATTTTTAAAATTCCATAAGCTAATCTTGTTTTGTATGCAATGTTGTGTTTACTTGCTCTCTCTCTCAAGTGGGCGTGTTTGTATCTTTCTTTTTGAAATGTATTTGTATGTGTTGATTCCCTGGTTGTGCAGGGTGTTGTCTTTACTGATGTCAATTTTGAGAAAGCCATTGAGTTCAATGATTACTGTCGTAATCATCAGCCTCCTATTGCATTTATCAAAACTGAAGTCAGAGGCCTTTTTGGTTCTGTGTTTTGTGACTTTGGACCTGAGTTCACTGTTGTTGACATTGATGGAGAGGAACCACACACGGGTATAATTGCATCGATCAGCAATGACAACCCTGCGCTAGTATCCTGTGTTGATGATGAAAGGCTTGAGTTTCAGGATGGGGATCTTGTTGTATTCTCTGAAGTTCACGGAATGACAGAATTGAATGACGGAAAACCAAGGAAGATTAAAAGTGCCCGGGCTTATTCATTTACTCTTGAGGAGGATACCACAAATTATGGAGCCTATGCGAAGGGTGGTATTGTCACACAGGTGAAACAGCCCAAGGTGTTGAAATTTAAGCCATTGAGAGAAGCACTAGCTGATCCTGGTGATTTTCTTCTTAGTGACTTCTCTAAGTTTGATCGCCCACCTCTTCTGCACTTGGCATTCCAAGCGCTGGATAAGTTTGTCTCTGAGTTGGGACGCTTCCCTGTTGCTGGTTCTGAAGAGGATGCTCAGAAGCTTATATCTGTTGCCAGTGACATCAATGAGAGTTTGGGGGATGGGAGAGTGGAAGATATCAATCCAAAACTTTTGAGGCACTTTGCCTTTGGTGCAAAGGCGGTGCTGAATCCCATGGCTGCAATGTTTGGTGGTATTGTGGGACAAGAGGTTGTGAAAGCATGTTCGGGGAAGTTCCATCCACTTTATCAGGTTAGTGCACATTCTTCTTTATCATGTTATGGGAGAGTTGGAATATTGATTTCTTTTTACTTTGAATGGTTGAGCTCTCTATATTGCCTGAAGGAGCCTCTCTATAAGGCCTCTAACCTAGGCTCCTAAAAGTTTCCTTGCTTATGTTATTTGCAACAAGATCTTGACTGCTTTTGAGATGTACTTATCAAAACAAGATCTTGACTGCTTTTGTGTGATGAGAGAGTTTACATCTTACCTTGAATGCTGGTTCTCATAACTTAACTTGTTCCCGCAGTTCTTCTACTTTGACTCAGTGGAGTCCCTTCCTACAGAGCCACTAGATTCAAGTGATTTCAGACCAAGAAATAGCCGTTATGATGCCCAGATTTCTGTCTTTGGGTCTAAGCTTCAGAAGAAACTGGAGGATGCTCAAGTGTTCATTGTTGGATCTGGTGCACTAGGCTGTGAATTCTTAAAAAATGTAGCCTTGATGGGAGTTTCATGTGGTGATCAGGGAAAGCTAACAGTTACTGATGATGATGTAATTGAGAAGAGTAACCTCAGTAGGCAGTTCCTCTTCCGTGATTGGAACATTGGTCAGGCCAAATCCACTGTTGCTGCTTCTGCTACTGCATTAATAAACCCTCGTCTAAACATTGAAGCTTTGCAGAATCGAGTTGGCCCTGAAACTGAAAATGTATTTGACGATACCTTCTGGGAGAATTTGAGTGTTGTTATTAATGCTTTAGACAATGTGAATGCCAGATTGTACGTTGATCAGAGATGCTTATACTTCCAGAAGCCACTTCTTGAATCAGGAACTCTTGGTGCCAAATGCAACACTCAGATGGTCATTCCTCATCTCACAGAAAACTATGGTGCCTCAAGAGACCCACCTGAGAAACAAGCGCCTATGTGCACTGTACACTCGTTTCCACACAACATTGATCACTGCTTGACTTGGGCTCGGTCAGAGTTTGAGGGTTTACTTGAGAAAACACCAGCTGAAGTGAATGCATATTTGTCCAACCCGAGTGAATATAGTACTGCAATGATGACAGCAGGCGATGCTCAGGCTAGGGATAACTTGGAACGAGTACTGGAGTGCCTTGATAAAGAAAGATGCGAGATATTCCAAGATTGCATTACCTGGGCTCGTTTGAAGTACTTTCCTTGACACTTATTCTTTACCAACCCCTTCCCCACTGTTTCCCTATCAAAAACAATTATAATGGCTTTTATTTTCTTCCTCTGAGTTCCTGATATCATCTTTTTATTTACTCAGGTTCGAAGATTATTTTGTTAACCGTGTGAAGCAGTTGATTTATACGTTCCCTGAGGATGCTGCCACCAGTACTGGGGCTCCTTTCTGGTCAGCCCCCAAGCGATTCCCTCATCCGCTGCAATTCTCAGCTGCTGATCCTGGTCACCTCCATTTTGTTATGGCAGCAGCCATTCTACGTGCAGAGACATTTGGAATCCCAATTCCTGACTGGGTCAAGAATCCTAAGAAGTTGGCTGAAGCTGTTGATAAAGTGATGGTCCCAGATTTTGAGCCCAAGAAAGATGCGAAAATTGTAACCGATGAGAAGGCTACCAGTATCTCTACTGCCTCAGTAGATGATTCAGCTGTCATTGCTGATCTAATTAAGAAGTTAGAGCAGTGTCAGAAGAACCTACCATCAGGGTTCAGGATGAAACCAATTCAATTCGAGAAGGTATATCTTTCTGTGTCTATTGCCTTTATTCATTTGTTTTCTGGAACTGTTTCCATGCTTGTCTATAGTTTTAACCTCTAATTATGCTAATATGCTTGTATGGCTCATGATTTAGTAGATACTTGGAAAGTTTTCTTCATATGAACCTATGTGGTAAGACCATAGTTGGAAAGTTACTCTTCATATGCCAATGATAAGAGTGGGCTTAAAAAACACTAGGATGCGCCATTTTTATACATTATTAATTTCTCCACCCTTTCGAGTTCCTTTTCTAAAATTCCAGATTCTAAATATATTTCTGCTAGAATCAACTTTCTGATTTTGTTAAAATGTCCCATAAATGTGCAGGATGATGATACTAACTTCCATATGGACATGATAGCTGGCCTTGCCAATATGAGGGCACGGAATTACAGCATTCCTGAAGTTGACAAGTTGAAAGCCAAGTTTATTGCTGGAAGGATCATTCCTGCAATTGCAACAACCACTGCGATGGCCACAGGTCTTGTCTGCCTGGAGCTGTACAAGATTTTGGATGGAGGGCACAAATTGGAGGACTATCGTAACACATTTGCTAACCTTGCACTGCCTCTGTTCTCCATGGCTGAGCCAGTTCCACCCAAGGTCATCAAGCATCAGAACTTGAGTTGGACTGTTTGGGACAGGTGGATCCTGAAAGGCAATCCTACTCTGAGGGAACTTCTGCAGTGGCTCAAGGAGAAAGGGCTGAATGCCTATAGCATTTCATGCGGAAGTTGCCTGCTCTATAATAGTATGTTCCCTCGTCACAAAGACCGAATGGACAAGAAAATGGTGGATTTGGCCAGGGAAGTGGCCAAAGTGGAATTGCCTCAATACCGTCGCCATTTGGATGTTGTTGTGGCATGCGAAGATGAAGAGGACAATGATATTGACATCCCTCAAGTATCCATTTACTACCGTTAGGTTGTCTCCAATCCTCATAGGATTGTGATTTTAGGATGAGAAAACTCTATTTTTACAGCTGTCTTTGACTTTACTGTCAAATTTAACAATGAGTACACCTCAAATGGATGGATATTTTCACAACGGTTCACATTTTCATATATAAATTTGGAGGTAACTTTGATTCCGTGTATCTTATAATTCTCTATTTGCTTGCTTTAATCTTGTAATGTGTTCTAATATTACCTTGTATGTAATGTAAGCCTGCTTCCGTTTCACCAAATTGTTTTTACTATAATTGATTATTTTTACTTCCACGTGTGTTTTGTGATTCACTGTGGCAGTGTGCCTGATTTTGTTCTTGGCGGTTGATGATTTCTGTAAGTACTATTTACTATGACGGAGAAAATGGGTTTTTGCCTTTTTTTTTTTTATTTTATTTTATTTTTAATATCTAGCATTTTACCTCATTTTTGAAACTATTAAGGGAAATGTATTTGTTTTGAAACTTGATTTTTTAAAAATTGAATTTCAATTTAAAACTTGCTTTTTGGACAATTGAGTTATAAGGAATTGAAAATAAAAAAAAAGAAAAAATTTCTCGAACTCGGGTTCCAGAAATTTTTTTTTTTCTAAGTCTATGTTTGCTATAACTTGATATTCCAAAAATTGACTTATACATTTGAAACTCGATTTTTAGAAAATCAAGTTTCAAAATAGTGACATTTCTCTAATTAGTTTCAGACATGGGGTATTTTGTTAGAAAATTTGTGAGAAAAGGGTAAAAACCTATTTTGGCCTTACTATGACAACATCCTAATTTGTTCTTACTAGTGGACTCTTCTTTAAGGGCATACTAATGGCAACTTTCTGATTTGTTCTTTGCAAGGGCAAATAATAACGGGAAATAAGTGGGGTTTCCGGTGACCTAGGGTGCAAGAAATCACCAATGAATCGTTGTGACCGTTTGAATTTGATGGTTTTGGTTGGTTCAATCCGGATAAAGATCCCATGAGGTATTGCACGGTGAATCTGATGGTTTTTTACTTTTTCGACGTATTATTATTACTTTTAAAAATTTTATTCAACAGTGTAGATTGAAAGCTACAAAAACAACTTTCAAATTTAAACACTTCAAAACTATTGCACCGTACAATACCAATGTGGTATTACATGGGATCTCAATATGTTCTTACTAGTGGACTCTTCTTTAAGGGCATACCAATGACAACTTCTTGATTTGTTCTTTGCAAGGGCAAATAATAACGGGAAATAAGTGGGGTTTCCGGTGACCTAGGGTGCAAGAAATCACCAATAAATCGTTGTGACCATTTGAATCTGATGGTTTTGGTTGGTTCAATCCGGATAAAGATCCCATGAGGTATTGCACGGTGAATCTGATGGTTTTTTTTTTTTTTTTACTTTTTTGACTAATTATTATTACTTTTAAAAATTTTATTCAACGGTGTAGATTGAAAGCTACAAAAACAACTTTCAAATCTAAACACTTCCAAACTATTGCACTGTGCAATACCAATGTGGTATTACATGGGATTTCAATATGTTCAAATCCTGTTTGGGATTAATTGGTGGTTTTTTTTCCCCAGCGTTTCGTTCACTACAGATGTGGTGATTTGGAAAATCAAAATCGATTTATTTACTTTTAAGTTATACTTCTCTTTCTCATATTTAGCAATGGTGCCATTGAGATCCTTTTTCTTTCAAATTGTTAGTTGTACTTGTACCCCTTTGTAATTGTCATATTGACAGTTGTCCTTCCTTGATTAAATTGAACTGAGTTGTTGTAGGAGTTTTTAGTATTGACTATTGTGTGGTGCTTGCCATTGCCAATTGGCATTGATAAGATTGTAAATAAGTCGAGCTAAGTATTAAAAATTTAGGATTAAGTATTAATTTTATTTTGAACACAAGTCGAGTATAAACACTTAATTAAATAAGATTATACATTTAAACTTAGTTTATTTTTTGTCAAATAAGTTTGAGCTTGTTTGTGAGCTATTTGATTAGCTTATTCTTTTTCTGTATATAAAAAAAACTAAGATTAAAATCTTTTTGCCCTTCACAAATTTATGCTAATAATTAATAACTAAATTGTAGTTGAAACTATATTATTTGAGTTAATTAAATGGGGTAATTTAAGCCTACTTGTGGTTTGACCCAAATTCACTTTGCGTATCCGTGTTTTGAAAAGTATCACTTAACCCACTTGAGGTAAGGCTCGTTTGTATTTTGTAACCCACCTAACCTTCTGCCGTTGGGGAAACATATTTTAATCTCAAAACATAACATAACACGAATCAAAATACGCTCTTTGAAAATCTTTTCGCGAGAGTGACCATTCGTGTTCTTCTCTCTCGAATCTCTATTGATTGAAGTCGTTGGGCTTGAAGTTTTCAAATTTAGTGAATATCGAAGCTACGGCTTGCAATTTCAGTAAAGAAAAACCAGATTATGGACCCACATACAAGTTCTTAGGGTTTTTCTTTTCGCAAAATTTGGGAATGTTACATAGTTAAATTTGTGCATTTGGTTATTTAAATGTAGTATTTATTAGGAAGTTTAGAAAATACTATTATGGTTGTTTCTAAATGTGTATACCTAACAATATTAAAAGTATTTTTTGATGATTATGGTTGTTTGTGTATTATGGTTTGTGTGGTCCCTAGGAATTTGTTGGGAAAATGTGTTTGCATGTGCTATATGTGGTCCCTTATCCTTGTGTTTTCTCCTAAAAACAAAACAAATTCTATTAAAATGCACTTTATGTATATGTTTGTTGGTCTTGTTGTCTTTACCTGTTTGTCCGTATGTAAACAATCTCATTATTTTATTTGCAGATGGACGATTTCACATTTGATTTTGTGGTTAATGTTGGGGGATGTTTTGTGTGGAACTCAGATTTACAATATGTGGGTGGGACTATACATAGATTGTTAGAAGTTGACCCTGATAGATTAAGTTACTTTGTAATATAAGATATATGTTCTGAGGTTGGGGCTCATAAAAGCAGTAGGTATCAGTACGTGATTTGGAGCATGGATTAAGGCTTATAACTTCAGATGATGATGTGCTGTACATGTGTGCAATTCATAGGGAATGACCAATTGACACAATTACATCTATGTGGGCATTGATTTGATGCCACTTGTTGAACATCCTGATCCTTATGTTCAAGGGGGAGGTGTAGCTGCAGATGGAGGGTTAGGAACAACTGCTATTGAAGGTGGGAGGGTAGTCGTTGCTGATGGAGGGGGAGGGGCAATTGATGTTAAAGGAGAAGGTATAATTGATGATGGAGGGGTTCCTGTAGCTATTGATGGAGGGGGAGGGGTGGCTCATGACACTTTGGAGAGTGATGATGGTGAAGGCATAGTGGATGAAGAAGAAGATGGTGAAGGCATAGTGGATGAAGAAGAAGATGGAGAACAAGATGAAGTTGGTGGTTCAGAAGTTGAAGATTAGAATGGATCAGGTGGTGTGGATTATGATTGGATATATGAAGGCTTAGAAAGGGAGGACTTTGGTGATGACACTTTTGTAGATACAACCATTATTGCACCAGAGTTAAGTCAAGTAATGCACCCCATGCAGTCTCATAGTCAAGTGATGCACCTCATACAATCCCAGAGTCTAGCAATGCACCCCATATATCCCCACATAATAATGAGTGGATTGAGCCAACTGGTGTGGATGATACTGAGTGGATTGAGCCCGCTCTTGATGATGACTTGGTATGCATGGAGGGGTTTGATGATGAGCAGATACCTGAGTAGCCACAGTTTAATGCTAAGAGTGACATGAGAAATGTTGTATTGAAGAAGGAGATGAAGTTTCGTAATGCAAAGGTGTTCAGAGTTACTTTGAGGGATGCAATAAAAAAACCTGTTGATATCAAATTCAAGCTAAATGAGAGGACAAATTTTTTTGTTCATTGCAAGAATGAGTGTGGGTGGAGATGTTATGCATCGATGATAAATGGAGAGCTAACATTTTAGATAAAGACATTAACTACTGATTGTACTTGCCCTAAATCATTTAAAAATAGTCAAGCGACATCAGCTTGTGTTGCAAAGAAGTTCTTGGAGGATTTTGCAAAAAATCCAAATTGGGAGGTGTCTAGTGTGCACAACCATGTTATGCAGAATATATTTGTAGACCTAAGTATTAACCAAGTGTATAGGTCAAAGAGGAAAGTCAAGGATTTGATCAATAGAGATAAGTAGCTGTAGTATGGTTTCCTTAGGGACTATGCATAGATGATAACCATTACAGATGTTGGAAGTAGGGTTATATTACAAACAAAAATGGATGATGAGAATTCCTAACCAAAATTTAAGAGGATGTATGTTAGGTACAATACTCAAAATGTTGGTTTTTTAGGTGGCTGTAGGCCATTTATTGGTTTGAATGGTTGTCACTTAAAGGGAAGATTTGATGGGCAATTGCTATCTGTCACTGCCAAAGATGAAAATGACAACATATTTCCAGTTGCCATGGCTGTTGTGGAACAAGGAAAACAAGGACTTTTGGATTTGGTTTTTAGAGTTGTTTGCTGATGATATTGGGAGGCCAGATGAGCTTCAGTTGGTCTTTATTTTTGGTAGGCAGAAGGTATGAAATTGTACCTTAGTTCACACATGGTTTACATAGTTGGTTAGTTGCACTAATATTTTTTGTTTGTTTGTTTACCATGGACTTGTACTTGCAATGGAGACATTATTCCCAACTGTGGAGCATGATATTGTGTGAAACACATATACAACAATTTCAAAGTCAACCATAGGGGATTGAGGGCTAAAGGATGAATTGTGGAGGTGTGCTGCTGCCACAATTGTTAGGGAGTTTGAGAGAGGTATGCAGTATATGAAGGAATTGGAAGAAGAGG
Organism: Castanea sativa; assembly: GCF_040712315.1. Taxonomy (NCBI): domain Eukaryota; kingdom Viridiplantae; phylum Streptophyta; class Magnoliopsida; order Fagales; family Fagaceae; genus Castanea; species Castanea sativa. The sequence continues at coordinate 18,638,414 of NC_134020.1, forward strand.
CATGGCAGTACCTTGTAGACATTGAACCTACCCAATGGACAAGGTCACACTTGACTTCTAGGGCCTTAACATATTGTTTGGTCAATAATTTGAGTGAATTTTTTAATTCCATGATTTTGAAATCTAGGGACAAGCCTATATTGGCTATGTTGGAATGGATTAGAGTTAGAATTATGACTATACATTACACCAAAAGGAAGGGCATAAAGAGTTATGCTGGAAAGTTGTGTCCAAACATACAAGATAAGTTGGAAAAATTGAAGGTTGAGTGTAAGTCATTTAGTTCTACACCAACTGGCAAGTTAATGGATGAGGTGGACAATCAGAGGGAGAGGCATGTAGTTGATTTAATAAATAGGACATGCAGTTATAGGTTATGAGATTTAAATGGAATTCCATGCAAACATGGAATAAAAACCATTTATAAGAACATTGAGACACCAAAAAAATTACACCATCCATGCTACCTCAAGCAAACTTACATGTAGATCTACGAAGAAATGTTTCCTCCTATGCCTGGCCCTTCAAAATGGGCTCAGACTGGACAACTTGCTCCTGTGGCACCTCACATATATAAACCACCAAGTAGGCCACCCAAGCAAAGAAAGAGGGATGCTGATGAACCTATGAACCCTTACAGAGCATTTAGATAGAATAGACTAGTAAAATGTAGAAAATATAAAAGGGATGGGCATAATGCAAGAGGGTGTAAGGCAGACATCACTGGTGAGACACCACGGGAAAGGAGGTAAAGACTTCAAAAATAAAAGGCTGTAAGTTATGTACTATGTAGTAAAAAATGGCTTCATCACTTACATCAGTAGCATATATCTGAAAATGGTTTTGATTGTAGGCAAGTGGAGGGGTTCCTGCAGCTAGGACCAACTTTGGATCTACTTCTTAGGCCACCTCACAGCCTCCTTTTCAGCCTGCTTTTCAACCACCTCCTCAACCACTTGCTCAGTCTCACAACATGAGATCTGCCACTTAGCCTTCACCATCACAACAAATAAATCAAGCTTCAGCCAAACCACCTAATAGTAGAGCCGGATGGTTCTCTTCCACCCAGCCAGAGTTTCACATGCCTAAAGAGACATGGGATACTAGACCAACTTCTTCATAAGGAATTGAGTTGAGTTGTTTAGTTCATAAATGGTGGTGCAAATAGGATTTTTTTAACAACTAGATCTATTTTTTCTTTTGTAGCCTTCACATGTAAATAGGAGCACTAATTGTGTGAGAACTAGAGGACGAAGTGGTGCATAAAGACTAATAAAAAAAAAGTCAATGGGTGGAAAGAGTACACATGCCAACACTGGAAGTAAAGGTAAGGGCAGGAAATGAAGTAATGGCCTCAACACCAGGTCCTGAATGTGCAGATAGTGGGGACAAGATGTTAGGCTTTTGTGAAGATCATTAATGGTTTTTTGTAGTTTTATATTAATGTTGAATTGACCAAAGGTCAAAAACAGATAATTTGTTTTGGGAAATAGGTAGATACCAATATGCACTTGGAATGTGCTTTTTGTAATTAGCCATAAGTTGTTATAGTACAATAAACTTTAGGTTGTTATGGTATAATTATATGGAATTTGTTATTATGGTATAGAAGTGGAAGTTATTATTATGGTATGAATAGATTATCGTGACACACAATTGACTAACACTTTTTCTATTAACACATAAAAACATTACATCAGTAGGCAAGTGCTATTACAATGCAAATTCATTAACACCATTGCCATATCTAATTCTACTAACTAATTAACTACTTCAAGGCAACCTCAGTATTTTCACTCCAAAAAACTCAACTGAGCCAAAACACAACAACAACATAACAATAACAAAAAAGAGCCATGACAAAATTAATGCAATCTTGCACATTCTCTCCATCTCTTGAGTAATCTTGGCTTTTTCCTTAACTTTGCATAGACAACACAAACCTTTCTCTCCCTCTCCTTGGCTTTGGCTTCCTCTTCTAGAGCTTTTTATACCATTTTCCTAGCTTCATTGGCCTTGCTGTATCCGCCATTTCCTGAGTTGCCCTTTCCTTTTCATTGGCAAGTTGGACAACACTCTGAAGCCTAGATATCCTTTCAAGAAACAAAGGCGCAATTTCATTCCCACGACTACAAGTTGGGTTATCCACCTAAACAAAGAAAGGACACTTTGGACCAACCTTATAATGGCTACAACCCAAGAATCTCCTCCCAAAATTATACAAACTCAAACTTGTTCTCAAAAAGCACACTTACTCATTGCACATATACCCACTTGAACTTGAGTAATCACCACTTGATGAAGAGATAGCAAAAAAAGTGCTTCCTGAGTAGTTCAAAATACAAATGGACCATTTCAAACAGTAAGTAGACATTTGAACAAAATCTAAAACCCTAAACGAAGTACAAACATACATGTAGACACCGCATTTTGTACCCCTTATGACTCGGGTCCCCGTTTCTCAATGATGCTGAATTCTAAGACCCAAGGTTGGTTTAGGGCCCAATCAGATGTTAAATTGACTTGAAACATGTTAAAATGAAAAATATAACTTTTAATGAGAAAATTAATCTATTTTTCAAAAAATAAAACCAAGGAAACCCTCACTATGCGTATGCAAGAATCAGCTTGCGCATGCAACTTTCTGCATACATATGCAAGCCCAATCTTGTGCACGCATAGCGAATTTCAGAAACTAAAAAAGACAAGTTTTTTACATTACTGTCGAGTTTTGAAACGAATCCCACATCGGCTAAGAGTCATTCCAAACCCTTATTTTCACACTTTAAGTAGCCTTACATGGTATATTTTAAAAAAAAAAAAAACACAGCAATCCCACGGAAAAACACTAAGATTCACTAGAAATAGTGAATCAAAGAGACAGTTTTTCACAAAACATCCTCAAGTCAATTTTCTTTTGATTAGGGCCCTTTCTAGCTTTGATCTTTGAGTTTAATATTACTAATCACTCTTTTTGTTAATTGTGAATAGATTTTTTTGAGGGGAATGGTCAAAAATAAATATTGAAGAGCTTTTCTTTGAGGTATTAGTTTTAAACTTTTCTTTTTCTTTTCCTTTCTTTTCTGCTCTTTAATCTTTCTGTCTATTTTAGTTTTTGTTGTTTTATGTTTTAATATGTTTATCTAGCTTAGATTTATGTAGTTGTATGTTTTAAAAGCATGTTAGGTTGCTAGAATTTGTGATTAAGAGCTTTGCCTTGTTTATTGTGTTTTTTGGGTTTTTAGGCAGAAACCCACGTGTGCATAATCTTGCCTGCGCACGCTGGCTTGATTATGCGCACGCAGGGTTATTCATGCATTCGCATGGACTTGTCCAGAAATCCTAATTTTATTTTATCTGATTTTGTTTTTGTTTTCACATGTAATACTTCTGTTTTAAATCATTTTTCATATATTCATGTCTTTGGCCTTTTGTTTCACATGTTTAATTGCTTTGTTTGCTTTCACATGTTAAAATTAGGGTTTTATTATTTTAATGCTATGAAAATGCATTCACATGCTCATGCATGATGCCATAGGTGTTAAGTTGCTGCAAGGTAAGTAAAGGTAAGTCATGTATTCATATTATACATGCATTTGTGATATGATCTTGCTTAGGTTTGATGTTATGATTGTATTCTTGATGCTTTGGTTGATAACATGATTCATTTTGTTTCCACTTTGATTTGATGATTCATATGTTTCTGCCTTGGATAAGATATGATGAAATGATGGTGGTAACATGCTAGAGTTTATGTTGTGCTATGCCATGCTAGATGAATGCTAGGTTGGTTGATATGTATGTTAGATGAATGTTAGGCTTTGGTTGGTAAGCATGATAGATGTATGGTTAGGGATGTTTGATGCCATGTTGTGTGTTTAGATGCGTGTTAGTGTGTGTGTGAGTTAGATACAAGTATTGAGTATGCCTTTAATAGGGTTAAGACATAAGACACAATGATGAGAAGCCAACCATAGGGTTGAGCGATTTTGGGTGACTAACACTTTCCCAAGACTGTACCTTAACTTCAAACCCATATTTCTGGTAGTAAGATCAAAGGTCCTCCCACGAGAGGACGCTATATATATAGTTCCTAGAACATTGCAAAAACTAGGTGGCGACTCGCCCTTGTGTCCACAACATATACCTTGTTTTTCTTTACCAAAACTCCAAGCCCTAACTTTGATATTCACTAAATTTGAAAACTTCAAGCCCAACGACTTTAATCAGCAAAGATTCGAGAGAGAAGAACACGATTGAGAATGATCAATCTTGTGAAAAGATTTACAAAGAGCGTGTTTTGATTCTTGTTATGTTATGTTTTGGGGTTAAAAGGTGTTTTTCTAACGGTAGAGGGTGAGGTGGGTTACGTAATACAAACGGACTTTACCTTAAGTGGAATAAGTGATACTTTTCAAAACACTAGTAGACAAAATGTTTTTGGGCTAAACCATAGGTGGACTTAGTGTAATTACCCCTAATTAAATAAAATGAATTCATTTATGGATTTATAAAAATTAGATTCATCAACCTTGTGTTATTAAAAATTATATAAAATATACATAATTTTTACCACAAATGGACTAGTTATATTATCAACAAATTAGAAAGAATAATTCGATTTCTTATGAATTATTTTATATTATCATAAGAGCCTTTTAGTACTCTTAGAGTCATCTCTGTCTCATGCTTCTCATCAATGTTGGAACCATCTTATTAGGAATAGTATAAAAAAAATAGTTCACTTATTATTGATATATAATAGCTATAGTATATGGATTATTTTTCCCCTCAATTCTCCTGACACGTCACACACATTGTTCTATCTCAAACAATGTATACATGTTTTGTTTACTAACCAATTTGATATCAGTAGGTGGGGATGACAATGGGTTGAGTTTTATAGATTGTCCGATCCAATCCGACCTTAGTAATTTCTTTATTGGTTTGGGGAAGGTTTGCATTCAAATTTCGAAACTTGTTAGTATTTGGGAAGGGTTTGGGTTTTACACGTAGGTAATATCTTTCTTTGTTTTTATTTTTTGATAATACATCAGGTTCTAACACCTATATTATAAATTTTATTTACACAAAAATTAAGATTCCTATAAACAAATGTCGGCGTACCTCTCTCTTTCTCTTGAATTTTTCTAATATTATTTTTATATAATGTTTCTCCCTCTCTTTCTTCACCACCACTATAAAATGTCTAAATAAGAAGAGAATATGAGAAGCACGATATTGGAATCCTCTAGCATAGACCGAATTCTAACTCCTTCTTACCCTAAAACCACCATCCACCATCCTCTTCCAAATGAATCATATCCTTTCTCTTTAAAACTTCTTTATATCTGGGTAGGGGTGTCCAAGCAAAACCGGGACCCGGCCCACCCGCAAAAACCGTCCGATTTGGACCGACAACCGGCCGACCCGACACCGGTGACGGGTCGGCGGCGGGTCTTAGCCTCCTGAACCCGAAAACGGCGGGTCGGTTGGCGGTTTTGAGGCTGAGAAACCGATTTTAACCAACCCGACTGTATCTATGAGGAATGTCGCCGATTTTCTATTCGATCTATCGAGAAAACAAGAACACATCTGACCGGAAAATCATCAAGACTTATTTGATCTTCGAGATATGTCGAGATCTCATCGAGATTCGACCAGATCTCGCAGAGATCGGCTTGATCTCTTCGAGATCTCATCGAGATCCGGCCAGATCTCGCCGAGATCCGGCAACTTTTAGCAAAATCTGGCATGTTTTCTCACAACCCGAAACCGACCGAGGACCGATCTGTACCCGAAGAAACTCCGACCACCCGAACCGACTCTAATCACCGGTTGGCGGCGGGTCTGGGAATGAGAAATCCGAAATGGGCGGGTCGGTTCCATGTTGGGCATAAACCCGACCCGACTCGACCCGTGGACAGCCCTATATCTGGGTCAAGAAATCCTTCAAACCCTCTTTGGTTCTTATTTTACCAATTAAATACCGAAGGTTTAGTTTTTGTCCCCCACTGTTTTATTTTCATGTACCTTCCAGTCTATTTCGTTTCCAATTTTTCATGTGTTAATTAACTTAATTTCGTGCTTCCAAAATGGTTCACAAAATATTTTGATAATTCCTTTGTTCTAAATTTCTAAAGCCTTATATAATGATTTCATATTGAGCACAATAATCTTATGTTCCACCTTGCACCATACCAAAATGGTGAATCCAAAGGAACTATTATTAATGAATTTTTTGTTTTTAATTAGAAAAAAACAAAAAAAACCCAAATATTTGTAGTGTATTTCATCGAAGATGTTGAATTTGGACAATCATATCTTTAAAATTTTGATATTTATAGCCCTTTCATGAATTCATTAGTTATGAAAAGTTGATTGGATTGTCACTTGTGAAACACAAGTATTGTAAGTGGGTTTTTTTCTTCTTTTCAGTTAGGAATTGTACAGATGGCAAAACAAGCTATTACTCTTTTCCTTTAACTCCACAAATTCTTCTTCCTCATCTACCCTAGCTATGATTCAAGCATGAGATGAGCTTAGTGACTCCCTTCAAAACCAATCATTTCATCCACATCACCTCCATTCCTTAAAATCTCACCTTAACTCCCAAACTTTTCTTCATGTTGCTGACCCATAAGGCCATAAACCAAAATTGTTCTTTCCATTGTTTACTCTCCATACATATCTCTTCCAAATGAATCATATCATCTCATTCTTGGAGCACTAGCATTGGGGGTGTAAAAACTCCCCAGTTGCTATTTTAGTAACTAAAATCTTAAAATCATGTCCATCCGAGTATATATACCCAAAAATTTTTACATCCCAGATTCATGGGATTGTAAAGAATTTTTTTTATTTTAAATTTCACACACTCTCTCTTCCTCTCACTTTTAGACTCCTCTCTTCTTTCTTTTCACCTCTCTTTCTCTCACGCTCTCTCCTCTTTTCCTCTCACGGTGAAGCTTCTCCTCTCTCTCAAGATTATCTTTTGGGCTTCAGATTAGCGTGGAGGCTTTGGGTGGGCGGGATTTAGATCGTCGTGGGCTAGTGGGTGGTCGTGTCTCGTCATGGGTGGGATTCAGATCATCGTGGGTGGGTGTAGATCACTGTGGGTGGGATTTAGATCGCCATGGGGTTATGGGTGACCATGGGGCCGTTGGTGCTCATGGGTGGCCGTGGTTTTGCTCGCCATTGGCCATTGTGGGTTTTGGTTTAGTGGTTATGGTAGAATATGGATCTGATTTGGTTTTGTTTTTATTTGAGTTTGTGGGTATGGATTTGGCAATGGTGGTTGTTGATGCTGGTGGTGGTGGTGGTGTTGCTGGTTGTGACTGTGGTTGTGATTGTGGTGGCGATGGAGGTTGGTTGTGGAGGAGGTGGCTAGTTTTGATTGCGGGTGTGTGGTGGTTGGTTATATTTGTGGTTGGGGTGTGGTGATTGGTTGTATTTGTGGTTGTGGGTGAAGAGAAAAAGAGAGTGGGAAAAAAGAGAGAGAAAAATACTTTTTATTATTTTATTAGGCAGTTTATATTATTTTAATGGGTAGTATGTAAAAAAAAAAACAGGAATGTAGGGTGTATGTAAAGTGAGTTGGTATAATAAATAAAACAGATTTTTTGATGGTAAAATAGCAACCGGTTCCCATTCCCAGATGCTACGTGCTCTTAGTCTTCATTATATAGGACAAGAAATCCTTCAAATCGTCTTTGGTTCTTATTTTACACTACATTTCATTAATTTATCAAATTTTTTTATTGTTTCTTTTTCTTCACACACAACAACCATCATCCACTATTTTTCATCATTCTCGTGATACGTAACGAAAGAATAAAAAACTAAATAAAAAATGAATAATGCTAGTGTAACTTTACACGGTTATTGTAGTAACAATGTATTTTTACGCAACTTTGTATAGTCTAATATAAGTGAATTTTGCATGGTTTTAAAAACCGAAACGGTCAAATAACTGAAAAAGGGACCGACTCTCAATTTTTCTTGGTTCTTAACCAGTTTTCAATGGTTTTGACTAAATTTTTTTTCCTGGTTTTTATCAGAACCGTTCTAGGTTGAACCGACCAATTCGCTCCCATTTTTAAGACAGTGGAATTTCGAGTTTGGTCGGCTAAAATGTAGTTATTTTTCTATTATACAAACACTAATGAAACTGCACTGGTGTGTTTGGATGACATGATTTGGACATTTGGATTTGGATGATTAAAATCTAAAAAATTTATTTGGGAAGTTTAAAAAAGGTCAAGGATTTGGATTTGACAAATCCACTAAGAATTTTAAATCTTTAAAATGTTTGGATTTGAAATACCTCCTAAAATTAATGGATTTGAAATCTCTTGATTTGAAATCTATTAATTTCAAATCCAAATTCCCAAACGCAACCTAAAAGTTGTTGGATTGGCATAGGACATGAAAGGGACAAAGGGCATCATCAACAGTGAAAAGCGAATGGGGTGACAATTCCATCCCTCAAATTGCGGGGCCGTTTGGTACGTAATTTTGAGCAACAATTTTAAGTTTTTAAACAACATTACATGTATTTCTACACACTTTTTCGCCTACACGTATTTCCAAAAGATACGTACAACGTTACTAGAAATACATTACCAAACACCCCTGCATTTTTTGACTTTAAAAACTGGACTATTGACCAATTAGATGTTAACCTGGTCCATTTTAAAATCATGGGGAAAACTCCGTTGCTCATCACTTATTTGAAGAGCTACGAATGAAGACCTGCTACAAGTTCCTTGTTCCTTGTCACAACAATACCAATTAAACCCCAAAGCTGTGGTTTTTGCCCCCACTGTTCTGTTTTCACGTATCTTCTTTTCTATTTTGATTCCAATTTTTCATGTATTAATTAACCTAATTTCGTTCTTTACACAACTTATATATATATATTTTGTGCTTCCAAAATGGTTCACAAAATATTTTGGTAATTCCCTACCCTAGTTCTAAATTCCTAATGCCTTATAGTTATATAATGATTTCATATTGAGTTACGTATAATAGTCTTGTAAGTGCACAATTACACCTGGACCCAAAGACAACTACGGGCTCAGGCCCAATGAGCCTTAAACAATGAAATTTGTAGAGTGTGAGCTTGAAATCTAGATTAGAAGTACTGAGAACTTGAGAACAGGCTAAAAGTTACAAACACTTGTAAATAATAAACGATAATTGCAAATAGACCTCCTCGGATGTGAGCCGAGGAATACTTCTGTATTATTTCTCTTTCTTTCTTTCTTTTGTTTCCTGGACCCCCCTTCTCTCTGGCCTCCACCCCCCTTAAATACTTCCTCCCCTGATACCTTTTGGACAGTGACTAGAAGTTTCAGCCCTACTGTTTAGGGGTCACTTCCCCATCAATGCGGCCAGGGAGGTAGGTGCAGAGCCTTTAATGCGGAGGTGGCAGCCTTTGCCCTTGATATTTTCTTTAACACTGGTGCATCTAGAAGGTTCAGGGTGTTCCCCTTTAACCATTAGTCTTTCCAGAGTTGTGCCTTGACCTTCATAATGAAGTCTTGAGTTCTCTTGGATCTGTCCGAGGAGAAGCTCGCCCTTGGCTGTACCCTCGGATCCTCGACGTATGGGCCAATTCGTAGAGTTTGATTCTGGAGCAGGTCGGCCCTCCATGCTACAGTCCAAAGGCCCATATGCCCATTTGGGTCCTTTTACTCCCCACAATAGCCCCTCAAAACTCTATTTTTCCTCATCCGAGGAGAAAAATGGGGTTTTGATCCAACGAAAACTTTCCCCACACGTTCTGTAAATAACTACACGCGTGAAGACCGTTTCGCGTTCCAGAGGATGCCACCTGGCGGTTTTATTTTCAAAAACGCGCGCATTTATTACCATAAGTTATACCTTGTCCCCCACGTTCAACGATGAGATGAGCATCCAACGGTCCTTGTTACTCCATGAAAATTTAGGCGGGACAAATACAATTTCGAGGCCGCTTCCCGCACGTCGTCACGCTTCGGGAACCTGCGCCTTCATTCATTTCTCCAGAGGCTAATCCCATCAAAACATCAGCAATCACCTTTTGTCTGCAGAAATCCGTTGCACAACTTGAAATTTGTAAGTTCTCATTTCTTTTCTCTTAACCCTTTTTCCTCGGACCCTGTCCTCGGCTCCTCTTATAACAGTTCTCCCTCTTAGAACTTAGTTTTTCGTTCATTTCTGATGGGAAAGTTTAAATGTCTAGTTGATACCGCCGCTGGGATGGAAGGCTTTAGAGCCAAGTATCGTATTCCCAGCGACGTAGGTTTAGAATACTGCCCGGCGGAAGCCGTGGCCGATTCTAGGAAGGCTGGAGAGGTTATCATCCCAATGGTAGCCTTCGTAGAAGGTGGGATGACCCTCCCGATGAAGCTTTGTAACCGGGGAGTACCTCCGCAACCACCGGTTGTGTCCCGATCAATGCGCCCCGAATGTTTTTAGAGTTTTGGGTAGCGTCGACGCTCTAAACGAGCAAATGGGCCTGAACCTCACTGGCATGATGTCGTCTTTATGTACGAATGCCACAAACTCAGGTAGGTTACTACATCAAATCCCGCTCCGGCGTAGTTAGGTTGATCTCACATTTTGCCCAAATTCAATAAAGGCATGAAGGATGACTACCTCATCGTCTCGGCAAGCGGCACGACGGCCCCCAGCACTTGAGTTGAGTGGGGAGATCCGGGTGCGACACCTTTGAAGTTTAACTTCCCATCCCGCTAACTCCTAAATCATCTAGGAATGTGTATTCGCATTTACTTGAGCGTTTACCTTTAATTCATTATATGTTATACGCATGCGACCGTGTTTGTTTATACGGATGTTTTTCTTTGTAGATAAGAAAAACGTACACCCACGCTTGAGCCACTGCAACGTTGCAGATTTGAATAGAGTGCTACGCTCCGAGGTGTTCGTCAGCAGAGACTTACAACTTAGGGCGGCCCACTTGATTCTGGGGTACGATCCCGTTTCCTCGGACTTCCAGGAGATCGAGAACGCAATAATCGTGGGTGACCGAAGGCGTAGGAGAATCCACGTAGCCAGACCTCACTTTTTGGCCGATCACGACATCCCCGACGCCCCTCACACCGTATTGTACACACAACCCATCGCGGCCATCCCACTCGCCGTGCACTCTCAGGCAATTGCTGTCCCAGAGGAGCGAGTGTCTTCTTCGAACACATTGGACGAGGAGATAGACCAGTTTCGGCTCGAGGACTCCCCACGACCTCGCGGAAACCCGTTTGTTATCCTTTTCGACGAGGAAGAAGAAGCAGCTGAGGCCTCTGGGATCGAAGGTTTTGTGATAGCGCGTCCAGACGACAGCTCCCTTGACAAAGAGATGGACGAGCTGAAGGGCCTTATGACAGCGAGAGGCGCAAGAGTGGCAAAAAAGGGGATGAGGGGGTCCCAAGTTCCTCCTGCCTTGCCACCACCTCCTCCTCCAACCGAGCCCAAACCTCCCACCGATGATTCTAAGAAGAAAAGAAAGGTGGATGCCGAGGGGGCTGGTGGCGAGATGCCAAATAAGCTGAAACAGCAGCCACCGCCAGCCCAGCAGTAGAAGCTGGACAAGGGTAAAGGGCGCGCCCGCTCAGTTAAAAGCGGGGAGATCAGGGACGTCGCCGAGGTGCGCCGAGCACCAGTTACCTGGTCCCCTGACTTGCGATTAGACGGCGCACCAATTCCCTGCCACTCCAGCATCAGGGCAGTCCAACAAGGCCACGCCCACCATTTAGCCGAGGTGTTGAAGCGTCCCCTTCTGCTACCTAAGGATATGGAATCCTTGGAGAAAATGGGCCAGCCGCAGCTGTTCCTTTCGTTAAAAAGGGGTTTAGCTCTGGTAAGTTCCCCCTTGCAATTGTACTTTATATTTAATTTGTAAACACGTTACCGTATTTAACCTCCTAACATTTTTGCAGTCCATCCAAGAAGTTTTCGCGGCCGAGAAGTTCGTGGATGATTCTCGGAAGCGCGCTGGGATGGAGCAAGAGCTAAGGCAAGAGGTAGAAAGGTCTCTAAGCCAGGCCCTAGCAGAGAATGGGAAACTCACGTCACAGCTGGCCGACTTGAAAAGAGAAAGAGATGGTGACAAGGCCGGCTTGAAGACGATGGAAACCCAAGTGGAGGGGCGGCGTAAGCTTCTCGGGTCAAAGAATGACGAGCTCGCCCGAGTCCACAGGGCATGCTCGACTTGGAAAAGGAGCTTACGCGGGTAAAGGAGGAGGCTCGAGCCTACAAGCACGCCTTTGGAGGCCGCGAAGAAGGCCGGCTATCGGGAGGGGGTGACCGAACGCAAGAACAGGCCGACGAGGCTTTGCGGCCTTATGCGAGAGATCTTGTCGGCAGTGCGGGGAGAGGCCATGAATGCAAGCGGGGTTCCTCAAGCTTCCGAGCGAGGAAGCCCGAGAACATTGGCTTCCCCAGACATACGGGAAATTGAAGACCCTCCTGTTATTCTTGCTTCTCCTGCCCTTTCTCTGTGGTGCAAGAACTTGTACCTCGATCCTACAAAACACGAAGGTTCCTATAAAGAGAAGGACAAGTGTGATGGCGCGAGAAGGAGCAAGTTCAAGACATGGAGCCCCTCGTTCCTTCAACGGACAAAGGAAGCAAGTTTTGTCCACCTTTGAGCTGGAGTTGAAGAATGCGAGGCGCGGCGGCTCCTCCAAGACCCCCCTGCACAAGTTTAAGGCCTAGGATAGAACCTTTTGTACTCCTCCCCCTTTTTTGTATATAATTAATGAAGAAAATTTTTATTCAACTTTCGTTCATGTTGTCTTTGTTTTACTTTATTCTTTTTGTGCTTGCCATGAAAGTTTTCAATAACAAATAGTTAAAGGGAAAACAGAATAAATAAGTATAATTCCACCATGCAAACCACTATGACTTCAAAACAGCCACATAACTTAATTTAGATATTAAATAATGTCACAGTTAGACAGCTCACATGATGGTTAAACCTTGGTAATCTGACATATTGCTTTCAGTAGGATGTAAGGTCCGAAGACCATTCCTTACAAAAATTTGTTTAACACTTAAAAATGAGGAACTTGAGATCCAAATTAATGAATGGTGAGATAATGATTTTCATAAAATGTGTGATAAGAATAAGAACGGTGACAAGATATTAAGAACAGTGACAAGGTTTGTAGTCCGAGGACTATACTTAACCAAGTTTCTGTTTGATTCTTAAGAATAGTAACTTCAAATGTTAATTTCCCCAAAGTAGGAGGTCTGAGGACCCGGCATAACTAAGGTTCTGTTTAACAAATGATAAGATATCAATTTCCACAAGGTTTGTGGTCCGAGGACTCCACTTAACCAAGTTTCTGTTTGATTCTTAAGAATAGTAACTTCAAATGTTAATTTCCCCAAAGTAGGAGGTCCGAGGTCCCGGCATAACTAAGGTTCTGTTTAACAAATGATAAGATATCAATTTCCACAAGGTTTGTGGTCCGAGGACTACACTTAACCAAGTTTCTGTTTGATTCTTAAGAAGAGTAACTTCAAACGTTAATTTCCCCAAAGTAGGAGGTCCGAGGACCCGGCATAACTAAGGTTCTGTTTAACAAATGATAAGATATCAATTTCCACAAGGTTTGTGGTCCGAGGACTACACTTTAACCAAGTTTCTGTTTGATTCTCAAGAATAGTAACTTCAAATGTTAATTTCCCCAAATTAGGAGGTCCGAGGACCCGGCATAACTAAGGTTCTGTTTAACAAATGATAAGATATCAATTTCCACAAGGTTTGTGGTTCGAGGACTACACTTTAACCAAGTTTCTGTTTGATTCTCAAGAATAGTAATTTCAAATGTTAATTTCCCCAAAGTAGGAGGTCCGAAGACCTTGCATAACTAAGGTTCTGTTTAACAAATGATAAGATATCAATTTCCACAAGGTTTGTGGTCCGAGGACTACACTTTAACCAAGTTTCTGTTTGATTCTCAAGAATAGTAACTTCAAATGTTAATTTCTCCAAAGTAGGAGAATTCAGGGACTGGCATAACTAAGGTTCTGTTTAACAAATGATAAGATATCAATTTCCACAAGGTTTGTGGTCCGAGGACTACACTTTAACCAAGTTTCTGTTTGATTCTCAAGAATAGTAACTTCAAATGTTAATTTCCCCAAAGTAGGAGGTCCGAGGACCCGGCATAACTAAGGTTCTGTTTAACAAATGATAAGATATCAATTTCCACAAGGTTTGTGGTCCGAGGACTACACTTAACCAAGTTTCTGTTTGATTCTTAAGAATAGTAACCGCAAACGCCAGAGGTACTATAACTTTGAAATGTTAACTAACAAAAGCACATTTTATTAATAATAATACATTCTAAGGTTATTTACATTACATGGGCGTGGTACAATTCTTTCATCTAGGTCTGCTAGTCGATACGACCCTATGCCTGCTACTGAAACAATGCGATAGGGGCTTTCCCAGTTTGGTCCTAGCTTACCCCAAGCTGGGTTCTTAGAAGTGCCCACAACTTTTCTTAGTACAAGATCACCAGGCGCAAGCGGCCTTAGCTTCACGTGAGCATCATATCCCCGTTTTAGCTTCTGTTGGTAATAAGCCATTTGGACCATAGCTGCCTCGCGTTGTTCCTCAATTAAATCAAGACCTTTCTCCAGGAGTCCATCGTTATTTTTCGGGCTAAAAGAACTCGTCTTGAGAGTGGGAAAACCAGATTCTAGAGGTATCACTGTCTCAGCTCCATAAGTCATAGAGAATGGCGTTTCTCCCGTGGACCTGCACGGTGTGGTCCGATACGTCCACAGAACATGTGGGAGCTCTTCTACCCATCTGCCTTTCGCATCGTCCAACCTTTTCTTGAGCCCACTGACTATGACCTTGTTAACGGCCTCGGCTTGCCCATTTCACGAGGATAGTGGGGTTGAGAATCTATTTATGATGCCAATATCACCACAATACTTCCTAAAAGCCTTCTTGTCGGGCGAACGCCATTGTCGAGACGAGTGTGTGTGGTCTACCGAATCTAGTGACGATGTTTTTGGAGGCAAACGTCTTGGAGTCAACGTCTCGATATTTGCTAAGGGTTCGGCCTCAATCCATTTAGTGAAATAGTCTGTCCCACGAGAAGCCATCTTTTGTTTCTGCGGCTCTCGGAAATGGCCCCACTATGTCCAGTCCCATTTGCGCAAAAGGCCAAGAATTTGGAGAGAGGGTTGAGAACCCCTCGAGTTGATGAATATTAGGGGCGAACCTGCGGCATTGATCACATTTTTCGGCATAGTCACGAGCCTCTCTCTGCATATTGGGCCACCAATAACCACGAGTCGGGGCCACATGGGCTAAGGACCTTCCCCGTGTGGCTTCCACAAATCCCTTCATGCGGTTCCTCCGAAGTGCTTAGTTGATTCGGGGGTGCACACACGATAAGTACGGTCTGAAGGATCGTTTGTACGGATTCTGGTCCTCGGACAACCAAAAACGTGGCGCCTTTCGACGTATCTTATCTTCTTCGGACTTGTCTTCGGGAAGGATATCATTCCTAAGAAAAGATATGACCGGGTCAATCCAACTAGGTCCGGAGCCTTATTAGATGGATGCGGGCCGCCTTGGCGGGGTAAGAGTTGGCTCTCTAGCAAATCCTCCACAAGGATAATCTGGGGCAAACCCAAGCCAGGGGACGTTGCTAATGTAGCCAAAGAATCGGCTTGGGTGTTTCCACATCTAGAGATGTGAGCTAAGACGAAGGAGTCAAATTCTGCTTGCTGATGCTTGACCTGGGCCAAGTATTCCTACATTCTTGGGTCCCTAGCCTCTATGGTCCCCGTGACACGGCCGACCACTAAGCGAGAGTCGAGAACGCATGGACTTCCCGTCCACCCATCTTCTGTAACATGGTCATGCCCACCAAGACTGCTTCCTACTCGGCTTCATTATTAGTAGCGAGAATGACGGCCTTAGAGATTTTCGAAGATAATTCCTCGGGGGATATCGGAACAAGTCCGACACTAGACCCTCTCGATTAAGTTTGCCCCATCCATATACATTTTCCAAGTCGAAGGCACTGCGACTGTGATCACACCAACTGATTTTCCATCCATGTGGGCTTCTTTTAGAGTTTCTTCTAGCAATGGTTCAGTAAACTCTGCCACCAAGTCAGCGAGGACATGGCCCTTCACCGAGGTGCGAGGCTTGTATTTAACGTCAAAAGCTCCTAAAATGGTTCTCCACTTTGCCACCCTACCAGAGTAATCGGCGCTGCGTAACACCCCCTTGAGAGGAAATTGGGTCAGAACCACTACCGTGTGAGACTGGAAATAATGAGGAAGCTTGCGCGTGGCGTGAACTATGGCCAGAAGCGCTTTCTCCAAGAGCAGATAGCGCACCTCGGCCTCATTCAAAGACTTACTAACGTAGTAGACTGGTCTTTGCACCCCGCTTTCATTCCTTATAAGGACCAGGCTGACCGCGTGGACGGCCACTGCCAGATAACCAAATAAGACCTCGTCCGCCTCGGGGCGAGACAAGATGGGTGGCCGAGAAAGATATTGCTTAAGCTGTTGAAAAGCTAACACGTAGTCCTCGGTCCATTGAAACCCTTTCCATTTATTCAACAATTGGAAGAAAGGACGGCATCGGTCAGCTGACTAAGAGATAAACCTATTCAATGCAGCAATCATTCCGGTCAATTTCTGGATCTCTTTTGGGTTCGGCGGTACAAATCTGAATAGCCTTGACTACTTGTTGGGTTCACCTCTATGCCTCTGTGAGTAATCATGTATCCCAAAAACTTTCCGGACCCCACGCCAAAAGAGCACTTTGAGGCGTTAAGGCGCACCTTGTACTTTCTTAGCACTTGGAAGGTGTCGGCTAGATCTTTGACGTGTGAAGGTATTGTTTTGCTCTTCACCACCATATCATCTACATACACCTCAATGGTCTTCCCTAGTTGCTGTTCAAACATTCTAGTCATCATTCTTTGGTAGGTAGCCCCAGCATTCTTCAAACCGAATGGCATGACCTTATAGTGGTAGTTCCCTGTTGGAGTAATGAAAGCAGTTTTCTCCTGATCCTCCAATGCTAGTGGAATCTGATGGTAACCCTGGAAGGTATCCAAAAAACTCATTCGAGGATGTCCGACAGTGGCATCCACCGGTTGATCAATACGCGGCATTGGGAACGAATCCTTGGGGCGAGCCTTGTTCAAATCTGTGAAGTCCACACATACTCTCCCACGTTCCATTCTTCTTTTTAACCACAACCGTATGCGCCAACCATTCGGGGTAGAAAACTTCTTTAATAGCCCCGGCCCTGCTTGAGTTTGAGCACCTCTTCCTTTACGGCCTCGGCATGCTCTTTGGAAGAACGCCGAGGTGGGCGCCTTCTCGACACTGATGGCAGGGTTGACATTCAAATGATGACAAATGAAGTTGGGATCTACGCCTGGAGCCTCATAAGGGTCCCACGCAAAAACATCAACATTGTCCTTCAAAAATTCCAACAACTCCATCTTCTCCTGGTGTGGCAAACGTATGTCGACTTGGAAGAACCTCTTTGGATCATCGGCTATCAGAAACTTCTCTAATTCCTCACAATGAGCCTCCTCCTGTCACCATTCCGGGTGCATCGGGAGGCTGATAGTTGCTATAAGTCTTTGGTGGTCGAGCCAAAGACTCGGCTTCAAATGCAGTGCGGCAACGCTGCGGCCGATATACGTGCACGGCCACCGATTGGCTGCCGAGGACCTCTTCAACACATTCCCCAGGGAACTTAACCTTAACATGCAAGGTAGAGGAGACGGCTCTAGAGCGTGCGGCCATGGCACTGGCGAGGATGGTGTATATGGGGAGTACGCGTCGACTATAATGAAATCCACCTCAGCCGTTTCGAGCCGGATTGAACGGGCGAAACGGATCTGTCCACTTCGGCACAACGGCTCCCTTCGAAGCTTATAAGTGGCGAGTCATAAGGAGTAAGATCTTCCGGCTTCAATCTCAACCCTTAAATAGATCGGGGTACATGATATACGCACCGGCCCCGATCTATCATCACCCTCCTCGCATCATAGTTCCACATCCTAAGCGCCATAACTACGAGCATCGTCGTAGGGGTTGGATAGTCCTACCTTATCCTCCTCGGAAAATCCCAAGACGAGGCAAATTTAACTTCAACCTCTTCGACACTGCGGCAGGCTCCTCGGCTTTGAGGATGTGTACCATCACCACAGTGGGACCCGAGCCGGTCCGCGGGTGCGGCAAAAATAACATTAATTGTTCCTAACGCCGGTAGAGATGAATTATTCCTCGATTGTTTGAGCCAGATTGGCCTGCCCAGCTAGGTTGGCACAAGTGCCTTTGCTTCGATTTTCCTTCAGCGACAAGGCACTCCAAGTGGTTCCAAAGGGTCTGACAATTCTCGGTAGTGTGGCCCACATCCTGATGGTATTGGCAGAAGAGGTTCTGATTCCTCTTTGTGGGATCTCCTGCCATCTTGCTAGGCCACCTGAAGAAGGGCTCCTTACGAACTTTCTCCAGCAACTGATGTACTGGTTCTCGGAACACAGTGTTCACGGCCTGAGGTGCTGCCGAGCCGGACTGCCCAACGTAATCTCTCCTCGGCTTGTTATTGTGGTACCTGTCCGACCTGAAATCCCTTCTCTCCTGCGGGATAACCTTCTCCTTACCCTTTCCTTGCTGTTGGTCTTCCTCCACTCTCTTGTACTCGTCAATACGGTCCATGAGGCGACGTATGCTGCGGACGGGCTTTTTAGTCAAAGACTTTCTCAGGTCGTGATCAGTAGGAAGACCTACCTTAAAGGTATTGAGCGCCACCTCATCAAAGTCGCCATCTATTTCATTAAACATCTCCCAGTAACGGTCGGAGTATGCTTTCAATGTCTCCCCTTCCCTCATGGTCATGGATAACAGCGAGTCCAATGGCCGAGGTACTCTGCTACACGTAATGAACCTCGAAGCGAATGCTCTAGTAAGCTCTCCAAACGAACCTATAGACCCCGACTTAAGGCCGTTGAACCACCTCATAGCAACAGGTCCCAAGCTAGAGGGGAAAACTTTACACATCAGGGTCTCATTGTGAGAGTGCACCGCCATCCTCTGGTTAAAGTGACTCACGTGCTCCACCGGATCAGTCCGGCCATTGTAGATGGTAAAGGTGGGTTGAGTAAACCTCTTGGGAAGCCTCCCCTTCTCAATCCTCCGTGAAAACGGAGATTTGGAGAGTTGGTGCAACGCCCGACTCATAGCATCGTTCCCTAAGCCCCTAGAAGGAAGCTTCTTGCGTCTGAGAGCTGGCTGGTCGTCCTCCTCACCAGAGGACATTGCACTGGTGGGTGAGCATGACCTTGAGCTGTAGCTACCTCCCCGTACTTCCTCTGAGGAAGGATTAGATGAGGACGGTGAAGACCTGCGTCTAGCGCGGCGTAACTTTCTCTTCAAACGATTAATCTCCTTCTGCATGGCTTTAGCACCATCCTCATGGGTGGTGCTACCCCCACCATGAGTATGGCTAGCCCCGGGGTACTCTGTATGGACACTTCCTTCACGATCCCTTCGATGCTCAAGACGCTCGAAAAGATCCTCCGGTTGTGATCCCTGTGACTCCGCATAGTGAGAACCCAGGCTTGCCATAGTATCCCAACTCCTTCTAGACTAGATTTCCCACAGACGGCGCCAATTGTAAGTGCACAATTGCACCTGGACCCAAAGACAACTACGGGCTCAGGCCCAATGAGCCTTAAACAATGAAATTTGTAGAGTGTAGGCTTGAAATCTAGATTAGAAGTACTGAGAACTTGAGAACAGGCTAAAAGTTACAAACACTTGTAAATAATAAACGATAATTGCAAATAGACCTCCTCGGACGTGAGCCGAGGAATACTTCTGTATTATTTCTCTTTCTTTCTTAAAGGTTACAATTCTTCTTTCTTTCTTTTGTTTCCTGGACCCCCCTTCTCTTTGGCCTCCACCCCCCTTAAATACTTCCTCCCCTGATACCTTTTGGACAGTGACTAGAAGTTTTAGCCCTACTGTTCAGGGGTCACTTCCCCATCAATGCGGCCAGGGAGGTAGGTGCAAAGCCTTTAATGCGGAGGTGGCAGCCTTTGCCCTTGATATTTTCTTTAACACTGGTGCATCTAGAAGGTTCAGGGTGTCCCCCTTTAACCATTAGTCTTTCCAGAGTTGTGCCTTGACCTTCATAATAAAGTCTTGAGTTCTTTTGGATCTGTCCGAGGAGAAGCTCGCCTTCGGCTGTACCCTCGGATCCTCGACGTATGGGCCAATTCGTAGAGTTTGATTCTGGAGCATGTCGGCCCTCCATGCTACAGTCCAAAGACCCATATGCCCATTTGGGTCCTTTTACTCCCCACAAGTCTTATGTTCTACCTTGCATTATACCGAAAGGGTGAATCCAAAAGAACTATTATTTTTGAATTTGCTATTCAATTTGAATAAAAATGCTGTTTGCATTGTTGATTTTTCAACTTAGATTAAAGTCCTTCCTTTCTTGAGCAATTTCTTCTCCAAGCTGTAATCTTTGCTTTCTAATTTATTAAGTTGTTTGTTTTTTGATTTAAAAAAAATTGAATAAAAAAAGAGTAGAAAATATTATTTTGACCCTTAAATTTTATAAAATGTTCTATTTTAAGTCATCCTTTCCTTGTCTGGTGGTTTACATCCTACTGTGGCTTAACGGAATCCTGACATACTCTAGTATTGAGTATTGACCTTAGAACGAATCAATTTACTTAAAAAATTATGAGCGCATGGCACACAGTGATTGGCACACGTGGAATAAAAATTTTCGGTGAGACAAAACTAGCACCAACTCCTAAACCCAGTTGTGCTGCGTTTAAAACTGAAACCCAGAGACGAGACGAGACGTCACAGACACAGTTCCACCCGCAACCTGCGACGGAGTGCTAAGTCTAAAGTCTAATCCCTTTCTCTTTCGCATTCTCTGTTTTTTTTTTTGGATAAAACTTTGAACCGAAGCGGCTTTGGAATTAATTATGGCACAAAGGAGTCATTGCCACAATCAACCTCTAGGGAAGATCGGTGTTATCTCACTATCCCTCTCCCCTTTTGGCAATGGGTTATTTGTGTAAAGCTAATCCAGAGGAGAAAGGTCAGCAATCTTCATGTTGTGCACCGCCAGAAAAGCACATTCCTGCTGAACAAAAACAAATTAATTTTATTTATTTAAGGGCTTATGTGAACCACAAGGTGTATTGTATTGTATTGTATTGTATTGTAAGTGAGTTTTTTTTTCTTGTTTGTTATTTTCAGTTAGGAATTGTAAAGATGGGGATGGCAAAACAAGCTACCACTCTTTTCCTTGAAGAATGGCTGAGGAGCGTTAGTGGATGTAGCAGTAATGTTAACTCCACAAATTCTTCTTCCTCATCTGCCCGAGCTATTATTCAAGCATGGGCTGAGCTTAGAGACTCCCTTCAAAACCAATCATTTCATACACATCACCTCCAGTCTTTGAAAACCCTCCTTAACTCTCAAACTTCTCTTCATGTTGCTGACCCACAAGCAAAAATTGTTCTTTCCCTTCTTTCCTCTCCATGCACATCTCTTCCAAATGAATCATGTCCTCTCTTTCTTAGACTTCTTTATATATGGGTCAGGAAATCCTTCAGACCCTCTTTGATTCTTATCAATTCTGCTGTGGAGGTCCTCTCTCACCTTTTTAGTGCTCAATTTGATTCTAGGAAGTGTCCTCTCTTACTATCCGAAGGTGTTCTCCTTCTGGGTGCGTTTGCTTTTGTGCCTTCTTTGTCTGAAGGCTCTAAAACTGTCTGCTTGGACATGCTCTGTAGGCTGTTGGAGGAGGAGTACCAATTGATTGGTTCATATGGAGAGCTTATTTCGGATGTTCTTGCAGGGATTGGGTATGCTCTATCTTCTTCTGTGAATGTTCATTATGTTAGAATTTTAGATTCTTTAGTGGGGATTTGGGGCAAGGAAGGTGGGCCTTGTGGTAGTATTACTCATGGGCTCATGATTCTGCATTTGGTTGAATGGGTGTTGTCTAGTTTGATCAATTTCCGTTGTTTTGAGAAAATAATTGTTTTTGCCTGCGAGAGTTTAGAGATTTCAAAGGCTAACTATGTCCCATTTGCCATTGTCATGTCTGCGGCTGGAGTGTTGAGGGTTCTCAACAGATCTAAAACGAATGGTCTGGGGCTAGAAACTGTTTCCAAATTAAGGGGCTCTGCAGAGGACAGGGTAGAATGTTTTGCAAGAGATATTATTTCTAGAAGTGGTGTTATGAATGCAGATAATGATCCCACATGCAGTCTTCTACTACAGTGCATTTCATTGGCACTGGCTCGAAGTGGCCCAGTTTCATCCTGTGCCCCTCTGCTAGTGTGCCTTGCTTCTGCATTGTTGACCGCAATCTTTCCCTTACGGCATTTATATACAAGAGTACGTGACTTCTCACATAGAAATTCAGCTAGACTAGGGCATGATGGTCAAAAAGCATTTGGAAAGTGTTCTTTTTAAGGAAGCAGGGGCCATAACTAGTGTTTTCTGCAATCAATATGTTTCAGTAGATGTAGAGAGTGAGGGTGTGGTGGAGAATCTTATATGGGATTACTGTCAAGATATCTACTTGGGGCATCGACAAGTAGTTTTGATGCTTCGAGGTAAAGAGAATGAACTAGTTGGGGATATGGAGAAAATTGCTGAATCTGCTTTCCTTATGGTTGTACTTTTTGCATTGACCGTCACGAAGCACAAGTTTAATTCAAAATCCACCCAGGAAACTCAGTGGGATGTATCAGTGCGCATACTAGTTTCATTTTCTTGTTTAGAGTATTTTCGGCGTATTCGTTTACCAGAGTATATGGATACAATTCGAGGGGTTATTGTGAGTGTTCAAGAGAATGAGTCTGCCTGTGTCTCTTTCGTGGAATCTATGCCCTCTTACATGGACATGGCCAATGGAACAAGTAGGGTTGTCTGCCATTTTAACTGTATTTTTCATGATTAAATTTTTATTCTCCACTTTGAGGTCCCTAATGACCCCCCCCCTCCGCCCCAAATTTTATGTGTAGACATTGCTAAGCTTGATAAGATTTGATTGTTGTCTTGTAGAGTTTTCCTTGTCTCAAAAAGTGGAGTATGTATGGTCCAATGATGATGTGCAAACTGCTCGCATATTATTTTACCTACGAGTCATTCCAACTTGCATTGAACACGTTCCATACCTTACACTTAGGAAGGTTGTAGTTCCAACTATGTTCTTGTATCCTTACACAAAACAACTCAATTTTTATAAGAATGTCAGCTTTTATATGTCATGGTGAACATTTTCCTCCTTATTACAAACTCAATTAGATACATGGGACATCCAAATGGAAAAGTTGCTCAAGCCTCACATTCCATGTTTGCGGCATTCATGTCCTCAGGGAAGGATCTTGTTCAGGGTGAGAGACTGTCATTAAAGGAGCAGCTTGTTTTCTATTACATGCAGAGATCTTTGTCGGTATTGAAAGCAATTAAAACGATATTAATCAAACATGAGCTTGATCATCAAAGGTTGGATACTCTGTTTTTTGTTGTAATGTAGGGATATCCTGCCATCACTCCTTTTGAGGGTATGGCTTCTGGGGTTGCAGCCTTGGTCCGAAATCTTCCTGCTGGAAGTCCTGCCATATTCTATTGTATTCACAGTCTTGTGGAAAAAGGCAGCACACTCTGTGGTGACATCTTTGCTCAGGAGGTTGATTTGTTGAGGAACAGGCAAGGAGATTCAGATGCTTGCAAAAAAATCCTAGAGTTGCTTCTATGGCTTATTTCCCTCGTTGATATACAGGTCATTTTATTCTTTTTATTTTATATTTGCAATTTCTCATAAAATTCCAGTTGAGTCTCCCCTTCATTTCTGTTTACCATGTTTCTAGCTTAATATTATTCCATCTCAAACAATCATTATGGTGTGCTAAAGGTTTCAGAGGAAGATATTGCAATTGAACTGAAGCTATATATAGCAAATTTCAGATGTAGGTAGTGTTCAAAATAGAAGTTGTGGAAAGGACTTACAGCATCTTGTCTATTCCCTCCCACTGTTCAACTTATTTAATATTTGCATTTGTGGATTTTTCCAGGTGCTACCGAACTTGATGAAGCTGTTGGCACAATTGATCATCCAGTTACCAAAATATGGTTCTTCATGAGTTATATTCACAGGTTGCAGAGTCTGATGATGTTACACGTAAGCTGACTTTGGTTTCATGGCTGCAGTCACTGTCTTACCTTTGTGCTCAAGCTACAAGTGGAAGTGCCACCTCCAAAGGGGTGCAAAAAGAAGTGAACATGACTTCTGCACGGAGCACAGACTCATTAAGCCTTACTAGACTAAATGCACGACTTTGAGGTGCAGATTTTGGATTCCCCTCCTCTCCTTTTGATGGACTTTTGTACTTTAATTCTTTAGTGCTTCTAGTACTTTATATCTCAGTATGATTTCAGGAGTGATATATAGAAATATGAACTTGCATCACTTATATTCTTATTCACCTCACTAATGCAATAAATACATAAATCACTTGTAGTTTCTATATGTTTATACTTTCCCACTCAGCCCAACAAGTTAAAAAATGATGATCTACATTTATTCATAATTATATACATGAATGGTTTTTCTTTGTGTGTTCAGTTTGTGTTCTGGGATTAGTATTTAGCATTTCCTGTGCCAACCTCTAGAAACCCAGAACTCTGAGGATATAAATTTGTCAGTTTGTGGGTATAAACTTGATTTATATATATATATATATATATATATATATATATATATATATATATGAGTTTATTGCAAATTGAAGTCATACCTTGTAGAGGGAAGATCTGAACTTAGCCATCTTGTAGACCGTCTTTACTTGCAGATAAAGACTTGAATATAAATATGGCTTTCTTATCTTGCTTTTCATATTTCACTTTTGAGGAAATTTATACATACTAATGCTTCAATTTTTTTTTTTGATTGAAAATATTTCACATTTTTTGGTTTTAGGTAGGACAGAAAATAAATAAAAGTTAACAAAAAAATTTAACAATTGGTCAACAAAAAATCAACCCTTCTCAGTGGAAAATGTTTTCTGCTTTTTATCAGCACTAGCAGAAATCATTTTCAGAACAGAACAGAGCATGGGAACACAAATATTTCTCTCGACAGAAACATGTATCTTCCTTTTCTCTCTCGTCGCCATCTCTGTTCCCAATGGTAAACTCATTGTTCCACTCTCTCAGTCACTCCTGAACAAAAACACAACAAAAAGCTAGCCAATTGTTGTGTTTTTGTTCTGATCTGTGCATTTTTTGTTCGGATCTGGGAATTCTCTCTG
The DNA here is from genome assembly GCF_040712315.1 of Castanea sativa. Classification (NCBI taxonomy): domain Eukaryota; kingdom Viridiplantae; phylum Streptophyta; class Magnoliopsida; order Fagales; family Fagaceae; genus Castanea; species Castanea sativa. Next base: position 18,663,787 of record NC_134020.1, read on the forward strand.
TTATCTTGATCTCTTAGAGACTCACCCTCCCAAAGTATTATTTCTGAAAAAATAAGTTTTCCTTTTCTAACGCCTCGGCATTTAGTGCTTGCAAATGATGACGGCCACAGAAAATTATTGGTTAATAATCTGTTCTTGTTGATTGGGGGAATAATTAGCATGCTCGTCGTAGTTTATACAAGCTGATGGAGAAGTTCTAATTAAACATTGTAATAAAAAAAATATATATATAGGGCATATGATGGAAAATAATGAGTGCATAATAAATGAAGGAATTATTAAAGTTTTTTTTTTTTTTTGAGAATGAGGAATTATTAAAGTTGATTTCGTATTTTTGCTGAATCCCATTTTTCAATTAAAAGTGTTTGTCTCATACTATCAGATATTTTGAAGTATCTTGTAGGAACAGATGCAAAGTCTCTATATGTCACTGGGATGGGAAATATGTCAAACTATCCAATTTTATAGGACAAAGTTTAGTTACAAAATTGATTGTAGTATAAGACTATAAAATTAGTTGTAGCTTACTTAATATCTTTTTATTGGTATGAATTTTGACAAATTCACTATTGGATTACTTCTTCTTCTTATATTCTCCATGCTTGCAAAATTTCTAGAAAATTAAAGATCAATAGCTATGTCATTAATAAATGGTTTTAATTGCAAATTTTTGTAGTTTAAAATTATGCATAAAATATAAGGTTATAGATCATATAGTAAATAACGTCCGATTAATACAAAAGTTTACATGTGTATTAAAAGTGTAAAAACATACAACTCAACGGTTAAATTTTCAAAATATGTAGTAATGTTTATATTATTGAGTAAAATTGTAGCCTTATACTACAACCAATTTTTTAACTAAACTTTGTCCATTTTAATATCAGTATTCCTTGTGCTTTAGACCAATGGGAAAGATAATGCATATTTGGCATTTGAAAGAGCTTTTTGGGTGGCCTATTGGGGTTTAAATTCTTGACAACTCTGAATCAGTTTTGTGCAATTCCAGTGGGGATTTGGGGTCTATCTAGTAAATGTTAAATTTTGGATACTATCACATGCCAAGGTTGTTTTGTGCAATTCTTATCTTGGGTGCTTGAGCTGTTTGATATAGTGAGGTTTGTTAAAATATTTTCACAAGCTGGCTTTTGCCGAAAGAGTCTTGGAGGCTTAGACTTAGTGGAGCTATGCTTTGTGATTTGTGGAAGATTGCTTAGTGCATATGCTATGAGAACCTGTCTATTGATTTTAACTTCCACATTCAACACTCATCATCATTTTTTGTTCCATCTGATGTTTTCAGTGTTGATTTAATTTCATAATTTGTTTCCACCTTTTCCCTGCTTATGTATATTATCATTATTTAAATCAGAACTGCTTCATGTTCGCAAAGTAAAAAGATCAGATCTAAAGTTCCAATATGATAGGTTAATGGAATTACGTTTGCTAATGACTTTCTTTTGCTTTGTCTTTTGTTTTTAACTGATTTATGCGGAAGTTCAGGTATTCAAACAATAGAAATAAAATTGCCATTATGCTCACCAGAAGTGTTTGTGTCTGTTTGAGAATGACTTATCTAACTTTTTGCTAAAAGTGTGTTAAAATATATTTGTATTGTAAATTTTTTGAAAAAGTGAGAAAAATGCAGGAAAAAGTGAAGTTTTAAAAATCTCATAAATGTTAAAGGATGAGCTTATAAGCTAATGTCAAACACATACAAATTTTTCTGGTTTTGCTTTTGGAAAGGTTGGCGTTGCAATTTCAGCTAAAAAAGAGCTTTAACCACCACCCCCAAAGCACTTTTCAACCCCTCCAAAAACTAAACCAAACAGGCCATTCTTGGACATTTCACTAAAGAGCTTTAAAGGGGTCCTTAAAAGCTGAAAACAATTTTAAGGATTCGTTTGATTGGGAGATGGAAAAGTGAGAGGATAAAATATATTTAAATTTCTCTCATTTGTGTTTGGTTGGGAGAATGGAAAAATAATTTGTTTGGTTGGGGAAAAAAGTGAGAGGATAGAAAATATTGTTTATATAAATTTACTTTTATGCCCTTACAACATAATATATAAAAAATAGGCTTAAATGCACTTTTAGTCCCTACATTTTGGCTTTTTTCCATTTTAGTCCATACATTTTAATTTTACCACTTTTAGTCTCTAAATCAATTAACGCATTTCATTTTGGTCATTTCCGTTAGCCCACTAATGGAAATTGCTTAAGTGGCAAACTGAGTACATTGCTAACATATTAAATGCTGACGTGGCCAATTAAAAAAATAAAAAAAATTAATTAGCATTTAAAAAAAGCCATGTTGGCTTCTAAATAATAAAAAAATTTATTAATCAATTTTAACGAAATTAAAAAAAAATTAAAAACAATAAAATGCATCAATTCAGATCTAATTCGCTACAAACACAAAGAATACACAAGAACACAATCACAGATTTAAACATCAACACAAGAACATAAAGCGCAAACCCAGAACCAAACACAAAAAACACAAACTCAACGCAAAACATAAAGCACAAACTCAAATCACAAACACAAAGAACACAATTACACAGCCCACCCAAACCCAGACTACACCTTCGCCATTTCCTTCCTCAAAACCCAAGCTCACTCCCTCGACCTCCAAACACAAACTCTCCATTTCACGGCATAACTAATATATTAACTCAAAACCGCCATAAACTAACCACCAATGGCAACGACAACGGCAAATCACCACCAATGGCAAATCAACCGCCACAAATTACAATCAAAATCACTGGATCTCCAACAAATTCCAAATCCAAAAACCTCAACAAAAGAGGAAAAAAAAAAAGAAGAAAAAACTCAAAATCTTCAACAAACACCGCTGGCCCACTATAGCCACAAACATCGCTGCCCACTACAGCCACAAACATCGCCAGCCCAAACCTCAACCAACCATTGCCGCAATCACGACAACACCACAGGCCCAAAATCCCAACCCAACCGATCTGTAATACTCCACATAATTTTATTTAAGAGTTTTCTTTGAAATATAACTAATGGGCTATAGGTTTCTTTTAATTATTACTGCAGCCCACTACCCACTAAACCCATATCTTATAATACAAAATACAGGGTAGAGGAAGAGATAGTCAGTGTTTTATCTAAGAGGCTAAGAGGTGTTTTCCTTGGAGTTAGAGCACATACAATTGAAGAGACAACCAGATTGTTCAAGGTAAGATTTCTCTCAATTAGAAATAAGAAAAATTAGAATTTTATAAGGTTATTTAGAAATTTGATTTTGATCCTAAGATTTATATTCTAACGTTTAGATTTGCCGCTGGATTAGATGTTAGATTTGAGCCATGGGATTTCACGAATCAATATTTGGTTTAAGTCTTCCATTGGATTTGTACATATAATCCTAGATTGAAGTCAAACAATTCGGCCATTCTTCTTCCATTGAATTGGTACATATATATATATATATATATATATATATATATATATATATATATATATATATATATATAATGGATAGAAGAAGTCAAAGATTGCGGCTGTGTTTTGCCTCTGAGACCTTGCCTTGAGATTATGCTATAAGTCAAATAATGCGGCTATGGTTTCATTGCCTCTGGGACTTATGCTATGCTAGTGTGGTGTTATATATATATATATATATATATATATATATATATATATATTAGGATATTAGGATAGCTGTAAAGTTTTCTATGGTGAATATATATATAATATGGCTTGTTTGGGGTTATGTATATTAACTTAAACTCTAAAGTATTAGCTGCTGCCTCTGCGTTCTGATAAATTCAAGGAAAACACATTTTTGGGTAGAGATACTTTGCATTAGTGCTATCATTTAGTTCAGCAAAGTATTTTACTAGTGAGTCAGTTTTTGTAGTTTAGTAAAATTTATATTTTTGTAGAGGATATTGAGTAATTTCCATAATTGATTATAGGTCCTATTTAAGAGTGTCTTGAGGCTCTTTGGAGATTATTTTGGTTGGACTTTCAGAGTGATTCGAGTGCGGTAAGTAATTATGCATAATATGCACAAGTTTTGTTCTTTAGGTTCTTAGAAGTTAAAGATTTTCAAAGTTATATTTTTAAGCTTACATTTTTTTAAAAGTTTATCAAAAAGCATTTTTACACTATTGAAAAAGAAATTTTAATTGGCTTTTAAATAATGTTTTAAAAGAAATTTCGAATTTTAAATAACGTTTTGAATGTCCAAAACCCATTTAAAAGATGATTTTTAACTAAACTATTTTCTGAAAATAATTGAGTTTCAAAGTAAGTTTTCTAAAAAGATTTTTGTTCTTTAAATTGTTTCAAATCAAGTGATTTCGAAATCATATTCTTGTTTTTCAAATGGTATTTAAGACGTTCCTTTTAGCAAACTGGATTTTCAAACTTATTCAAGAATTGTAAAAATATTTATATAAACTCTTCAGTTCCTATTCGTTCCCTAAGAGAGTCAAGCATCTTTTGATTTATGTTTCAATTTGATATTGTGATATTCAATATATCTTTATTGTTGGAACAATTGTTAATATGGAGAAAATTATTATATGTTGTATAAACTTTATTGTTTGTGATATATGACTCAAAATGAGTGTTTTTAGAATTGATCAGATATATGTGTAAATCCGCTCACAGGATTGTATGTGAGAATATGTGATGTGTATATGTGACACTGTGCTCTGATCAATTATTTGTATGTGTTTCCAAAAGACTTTAAGATATGATTATATGTGTATTAAGTGATTCTTTACATGTTTTGAAAACTATATTGGATATTTTGAGTGAAATTGTGAAATCAAACTCGTGCTTTGCTTGACTCTATTCCGTTGTGTGTTCTATATAATTACTTACTAGATGTGTGGCTCACCCCATCAATTAATATTTTCAGATTAAAGTATAGTTGTGAATTAGAACCTTTGGACCGCTTGTGAGGTGCAAGGTAGAGCGTGGAAGTTGTAGGCGACTTCAGTGTTACTTGAAGACTCATAAAATTTTAGTTACCTTTGTTTTGTAGTTCACATTTTATATAGTGGAGTTTATTTTCAATTTGTGGAGTTTTGAAAAGATTATTAGTTTTTTTTTTTTTTTTATTCCGCTTAGACTTCACAATATTTTGGAGATTATTATAAATTGTGGATTTTAGTTATTATAAGAGGTTTATCAGAAGCATTGTTTATTTGGAGTTTTATTGAATTAAGTTTAAATAAATTATGTTTATTGAGCTAAGTAAGGTTAGCAAGTTAGTCAGGTATCTAAATTCATGTTTCATGGATTTGGGTCCTGACACGATCAATCAATGACCCAAAAACCACACATCAAAACCCATCCCAAATCTCACAACCACGACCCGATTAAGAGATCTGAAGATCGGCTGCAATGGCTGTGGAGGTTGGCGGCGAGAGATCTTGAGCAGGGAAGAGAGGGAAGAGATAGAGAGTGACAGAGAGAGAAGAAATGAGAGACCTGGCGTGGGAGGTCGGCGGCAAGGGATGTGGAGGTCGCTGGCGATGGCTGTGGAGGTTGATGGCGAGGTGAGGAGGTGAGAGATTTTGAGCAAAGATGAGAGAGATCTTGAGCAGGGAGGACTAAGAGGGAAGAGATAGAGAGTGAAATGGAGAGTTAGTGTTTGGAGGTTGAGGGAGTGAGCTTGGGATTTGAGGAAGGAAATGGCGAAGGTGTAGTCTAGGTTTGGGTGAGCTGTGTAATTGTGTTCTTTGTGTTTGTGATCTGAGTTTGTGTTTTATGTTCTGTATTGAGTTTGTGTTTGGTTGGGTTTGTGCTTTATGTTCTTATGTTGATGTTTAAATCTGTGATTGTGTTCTTGTGTGTTTTTGTTCAAAATGAAATAGATCTGAATTGATGTATTTTATTGTTTTTAATTTTGTTTTTCTTTTTTAATTTCGTTAAAATTGATTAATAATTTTTTTTTTATTTAAAAGCTGACATGACATTTTTTAAAATGCTAATTAAATTTTTTTATTATAATCTAATTGGTCACGTCAGCATTTAATGTGCCAGTAATGCACTCAGTTTGCCACCTAAGCAATTTCTGTTAGTGGGCTAACGGAAAGTACTAAAATGGAACGCGTTAATTGATTTAGGGACTAAAAGTGGTAAAATTACAATGTAGGGATTAAAATGAAAAAAAGCCAAAATGTAGGGACTAAAAGTGCATTTACGCCTAAAAAATAATTTAGTTATACTTATTAAATAAAAATATTACTTATTATTTAATATTAATAAAACGGCATCTTAAAAAATTTAACACTTACACATAATTTTATTTTATTTTTCGTTGTAATTATATTTATTATATTTTGTTTAAATAACAATTAGGCGGAAGCATCCAATAATTGCTTCCCTGTTGGGGGAAAAGAACCTGGACCTTTGCTTCTTTTTTTTAATGAAATAAGTTAAAGACAAACTAGACCTTTGCTAATTGGAAAAGAAAGAGCACAAAACATGAAAAATACTAGTGAACTTTATACCAGCGGTGAATGTTATCGTACGAGGATGAAAATGTATAGATAGCGGTTATTATACGAGGATAGAAATGTAACGTTCAAAAAAACAAACAAAAAACCAGCAAATGATGAGAAGGAGAAAATAAAACAAAACAAATCAAAGGAGATAGGTAGTAGTTGAATGTTGTGACTATGAAAATATAATTGTAAAAGAGAGACCAAAATCTCTCCAGTTTTTTTCCCAATTTGGGGAGATTAGTTTTGGTGGCTTGGTGAGAAAAATAGCCGGGCCCCACCAATTTCCAAACACCTTTCCCACCAATTTCCTTTTTTTTTTTTTTCTTGATCAGACCAATTTCCAAAATTTTAAAGTACACTCAAATGCTATAGAGCTCCGGTCTAAAGTTTTATATTGCAAAAGCTATACTTCTTATAGCAATGCCAAAGTACTACTTTTTTTTTAAGTGGTCGCATTTTCTCTAAGTACAACTTTCTTGAAATTCGATTTTTTAAGGTACAATTTTTTTTTAAGCTGGACCAAACGGGCACTCTATCAATGTAAGTAACAATATTTGGTGTTAATGGATTAGTTTATCTATATTGAATTCCATCATGGCTTTCAAACATAAAGATGCACAATTGTGCAAACAAAACCATTTAACTATATCCTTCTACGACAATTGTCAAATTAATTAGTTCATGTTCTCATTCTGTGGCTTTGATATGTTTATGTTAATTTCTTTAACATTCCAGGTGAGTTCTAATAAGAAACGCAATTTGATATTTCTTTTCTTCATCCTATGGAAGCTTATCCTGTTTACAGCTCTGCTGCTAGCTTGGGTTGTTAGGACTTAGGTCTTGTCTAGGAATAATTATATTTGGATTGTTTCGGTTTGGAAGTTCTTATGAGTGGATCATGGATAGTCCCAAATAAATTGGAAAGATTGTTGAAGACAGATTTAGTTGCATTTGAGAAGGAATACTGTCTTTGGGGAGAACCTTGTTGTCTCTACCGAAGGCTATTTCCTACTACAAGGCAAGCGTTGTTAGATTATTAGATTATTACATTCTATTATTTTTTGTTAGGGCTAATTAGTAATTACAACTTACTCATATGTGGTTTGACTAAAATTTAGGAGAAATTACATTTTACCACCCTAAATTATACTTCAAATTACACTTTGCACCATAAACTATTCGAATGCACAGTTTGCACCCTAAACTATGATGCTTATTACACTTTGCACCCCATTGTTAGTTTTTCTGTTATCTTTGATGGAACTTTGATGCATATGACACGCACATGTGTTTTGCTTAGGTGGAAAAAAGTTAAACGACAAAAACACCCCTCTTCACAATCAATTAAAACAAAGTTTTTTTCCTTATATTTTTTTCCAGTTCTCTCTCACACGTACAGGTACAAGTAAAACTCTCTCTCCAATCTCCCCAAGTCAAAACCCTGTAACCCTAAATTCCCAAATCAGAAATATCTTACTTGGCTTTTCGACCCTCTTGTGTTGTGAAAGTGAGAATTTTTAAGAGACAAAAGTGGTGGCACCAGCCTTTTCCAAGCAAGTAAATGAAACAAAATAAAATAGTAGTAAAATTGAATAGAAACGAAGCCGACGAAGGAATGAAGATAAAGATTGGTTCTATCCTGGGCACCATGCAAAGGCTTAAAGACTAGACCTGCCTTCCTTTGCTAAATGATTTCGTGATATTGTCCATGTGAAAAAAAAAAAAAAAAACAATTGTTGTATAAATAATTGGAGGTTCCCCCATCAATTAATTAATTAAGAAGTATACATCAGTGATATTAATTCCAAATCTACTCACTTTAAGGCATGCACTCCACTCAATATTCTGCCATTTTTATTTGAGTGTAGTGCAGTGGTGGAGAAGTGGTGGGTGATGGTGGAGCTGAAGATATTTCTGATTTGAGGATTTAGGGTTACAGAGTTTTGATTTGGGGGGAGCTGTACCTGTACGTGTGAGAGAGAGCTGGAAAAAAATATAAAGAAAAAAACTTTGTTTTAATTGATTGTGAAGAGGGGTGTTTTTGTAGTTTAACTTTTTTCCACCTAAGCAAAACACATGTGCGTGTCATGTGCATCAAAGTTCCGTAAAATATAACAGTAAAACTAACAGTGGAGTGCAAAGTGTAATGAGCATCATAGTTTAGGGTGCAAACTGTGCATTCGAATGATTTAGGGTGCAAAGTGTAATCTGAGGTATAGTTTAGGGTGGGAAAGTGTAATTTCTCCTAAAATTTAAATTGCCTACCCGTGGTTTGAAATTTAGCACTTTACCCACCTGAGGATAACTCAGTTAGAATTCTGTTATCCACATCTGTTAAAAATAGAGCTAAATATGTATTTTTGCTCTTTTTTATGTCCCTCTCCTTCCGAAACATAAAAAAGATAAAAAGAATAAGAAAAAAACAAGATAAAAAAGTAAGGGTTTTTCCATTCCTAGTGCTCAATTGGATGATACATCAATATTTGTTTTAGTCCAGACTTTGAGGCTGAACATGAAGATTGTACGGAGGGTAACCCCAGATTATACTAGACTACTTACATGGTGCGGGATACTTGGCTCTCAAACAACCACAATATCTTTTATTATGGTTTGTCATCGCCATTATTGGACAATATCTTTTATTTTTTTTATTTTGGTGAATTGATCTGGCTTTTATCTTTCAACATTTGGTTAAAGCTCGGTACTTTAGAATTCTGTCTGACCTCAAGTTGCATTGTGTGTTTCCTCCAACTTGAGTACTAACTAATTTCATAATTTAAGTTTTATTCATAACCATCTAATATGATTCTTCTATTTTTCTTTTATAGCTACAATGAAATGGAAGTTCTTGGAGACCTTCTCTCCACCTTTGATGGCATGATGGAAAATCTTGGTGAGACAGAGCTTAATGACAAGTAAAGAAGTCAATATCAAGGATTTAACACATAAATTGGAACTGAAAACAGAAGAAACTTTTTTTTATTAGATATGGAGGTTTTACTTTTAATCTTCATCTTTGAAGAGAAAACGTGAGTTGGGATGTAAGGCTGGCAGAGGAGTTCAAAGATCAACAAAGAAGAATTGTTTCTTCAGTTTTAACCTCATGTCATAAGGGTCTTAGGTTCTTGAAAACCCTTACTTTTTGATCTTGTTTTTTCTTATTCTTTTATGTTTTTTTTTTTTATAAATGTTTTGGGAGGAGAGAGACATAAAAAAGAGCAAAAATACATATTTAACCCCATTTTTAACAAAGGTGGGTAACGGAACCCTGATTGAGCTAACATGAGGTGGGTAAAGTGTTAAATTTCAAACCACGAGTAGACAACTTAAATTTCGGCCAAACTACAGGTGGTAAGTTGTAATTAGCCCTTTTTGTTATCAAAAGGTCATGTACGTTTAGATAATGATATTGGTGTTGAAATGAAATTGATGCTCTTAAACTTGTGAATGTCCTATTCCAGTTGGCATGGTTGGATACATGTTGCTTGAATTATGCAAAGGTTTCTTGTAGTTTCTTTGATGATACCTACAAAATGTTGTTGACGGGTTTCATGTTGAGGAGAGGTTATATTTTAATTTTTGTGAACTTGTAAATGTGTGTTTTTTTTTAATTTAATTTTTGTTTGGTTTTCTTTTTTTGTTTTTGAGAAACCAGACCACAGGTTTAGGAATTTATTCAAAACAAGAGACAAATACAAGTTAATGGACATCCCTTAAAACAAGAGGGTCAATGTCTGAGGGAATATCCTCAAGCCAGACCTGCAAACCTACAGCTGATTTTGCTTTCTTAGCCAGAGCATAAGCTACTGCATTACAAATGCGAGGCACATACTTAAATCCTACCATTTGAAAACCCAAAATCATCACACAGATGTCATCTAGGACAGCTCCATAGGAGGCCAAGACCCCAGAATCAGTGGTAAGTGCATTGATGATCACCAAAGAGTCACCTTCGAAAACAAGCCGATTTGGTCCAATTTCTGCAGTGAATTGCACAGCTCTGCGACAGGCAAGGGCCTCCACATCTGCTACGGATTGAGGCAGGGGGATGGGCATTGAAAGAGCTCCAATTGCTTCCCCATCACAATCGCGCACCATCACGCCAAGGCCAGCAAAATTGGATGCACTGAATATGGCCCCATCAAAATTAAACTTATAGCAGCCAAGATCAGGGGGTCGCCAGTGCTGCATAATTGCTGGATCAGCAGCTGGAGTCTCCTCAGTCTCCTTCCAGGCTGCAAGAAAGTCCTGGAGAATATTGCCTACCATGCTGCATAAACTGTGGAGAGGGTGGACCAGCTTCCCAAATTGGCTGGCATTTCGTCTATTCCATAGCAGTCATGCGGTAATTGAGAATAACTCTAATCTCATATCATCCCGGTATAACATAAATCTGGAAAAGAGATCGCTAAATGACATCAGTTGAATTGAGCCATCAAGGTAGAAACAGCCCAAAGTTCTCCAAACACACGATATTTCTCTGCATAACCAGAGAGCATGAAGAGTGTCCTCCGGTTGTTCTTTGCAGCCTTCACAAGTTGCTGATGGAGTAATGTGGCGACGATGAAGATTCGCCTTAGTAGGTAAGGCATTTTGGCAAGCTTTCCAAATGAAATGCTTGATTTTATTTGGAGTATGCAGCTGCCAAATTTTTTTCCAAAAACTTCTTTGGGACTCCGGGTTTGAGGGACCAGCATTAGCAACAGACTCACAAGCAACAAGCAGATTGTAGGTGCTGCTGGTAGAGAAAATACCAGATGGAGTAGGTGTCCATGAGATTTTGTCAGGGGGAAGCCTTTCACTTAGGGGAATACCCATTATTACTGTAACTTCGTGGGGCAAGAACAGCTGATGCACTACTTCAGCTTTCCATGCTGCACTATTCTGATCAATTAGCACACTAACCTTAGCATCAGGTGCCAGCTGAAGGGACGGAGATAAAATGGACCGGTTTGAGTGAGTAGGCAGCCATTTATCCATTTTAACACGCACTGATTCGTCGTTTCCAATTCGCCACACCATCCCTTTCGGGATCACATCTCTTGCACTAATAATGCTTTTCCACGCATAAGACCCCACTTTTGAGTCTTTTGCCTCTAAAATAGAGCACTCCGGGAAAAATCTAGCCTTAAACACCCGATGACATAAGGACTCCGGGTTGTTAATCATCCGACAAACTTGCTTAGCCAATAGCGCATCGTTAAATTTCTCGATTTCCTTGAACCCCATACCACCTACATCTTTGGCCTCACAAAGTTTCTCCCATTTCACCCAATGAACCTTCCTATTGTCTCCACTATATCCCCACCAAAATTTACGAATTAACACCTCCAATTCTTTTATAAGACGCTTCGAGAGCTTGAAGCAGCTCATCGTATATGTTGGGATAGCTTGGATGACCGATTTAATTAAGAATTCCCTCTCGGCTTGGGATAGAAGCTTTTCCTTCCATCCTTGGAGTTTTTTCCAAACCCTTTCCTTCAAATAAATTAAACTTTGCTTCTTAGCTCTACCCACAAGGGCAGGAAGACCCAAGTACCTTTCATATTGTCTGATCATTGGTACACCCAAGAGCTGCTGGATCCGAATCTGGGTCTCATGTTGGGTATTGGAACTAAAAGAAAATGTTTGTCTTATCACGGTTAATTTTTTGACCCGAGCCTCTCTCATATACCTCTGGGATATTAAAATGTTTTGGCATTCCTCCTCCCTTGCACGACAGAAAAGCACACTATCGTCTGCAAAGAATAAGTGAGAGATCCTTGGGCCATTTCTACATATAGCCACCCCATGGATGAGCTCCTCCGCTTCAGCTTTGTGAATTAGGCTTTGGAGCCCCATTGCACACATGAGGAATAAATATGGAGAAAGGGGGTCCCCCTATCTCAGCTCTCTACTTGGCTTGATGTTTCCAACAGGTTGCCCATTAAGGAAAGCAGAATAGGATACAGATCTTAAGCAAGACATAATAAGGCTAACCACCCTATCCCCAAGCCCTAAGTGCTGCATGGTTTTTTCCAAGAACTCCCATTCTACACGGTCATAGGCTTTGCTTATATCCAATTTGAGAGCCATGTGACCCACCTTCCCTTGAGTCTTTCGTTTAAGGTAATGCAAAGTTTCAAAGGCCACAAGAATATTATCAGAAATGAGTCTCCCTGATAAAAAAACACTTTGTGATTCAGGAATAGTTTGAGCTAGGAATTTTTTCAAACGATTTACCACAACTTTGGCTATGAGTTTATAAATGACATTACACAAGCTTATAGGCCGAAAGTCAGCAACTTTTTTTGGGTTTTTAATTTTTGGAATCAATGTGATAAAGGTGGTATTAAGGGATTCATGCACAACACCAGTGTTAAGGGCCTTGAGAACAACTTCAGTTACATCGTCACCCACAATATGCCAGAAAGACTTATAAAAAATGGGAGATATACCGTCGAGGCCTGGAGCCGTGAGAGATGCCATTTGTTTGAGTGCATTCTGGACCTCCACTGCTTGAAAGTCACGGTCTAGGAAGCTTGCTGCCTCCTCAGTCAAGGCTGGTTGGATGCCATTTAAAATTTCCTCAAAACCTAATGGATCCGAGGAAGTAAAGATGGCAGTAAAATACTGCTCAAGCACCCTGCCCATCCGTGCTTCATCAACTTCCCACAGCCCTGCCTCATCCTCCAGTCCCTCTATAAAATTGCATCGGTTTCGTTGAGTGGCACGACAATGGAAATACTTAGTGTTATTGTCTCCTTCCTTGAGCCATGCACTCCGAGCCCTTTGCTTCCACATGCTTTCCTCCCTGTTTTTAAGACTCTGGATCTCCCCCCTCAGCTTATATATCTCCTACGGGTTGGTTTTATAACTTCCATTCTCTTCGGCAACCTTCAACTCTTTCATTTTTTTTGTTAGCGAATTGCGCACATGGCCAAATGTCTTTTTATTCCACTCCTTTAAATTGTCTTGACAGGTCAGAATCTTGCCATTAAAGCACCAGGCCGAGGCATTGCCAGGTTGGTTTCCCCAAGAGTCTTGCACCACAGCCTCACAGGTACGATCTTTCAACCACATGGACTCGAAGCGAAAAGGTCTACCCTTCCTATAAAAGCGCTTGAGTTCAAAGTCAGCTATAAGTAGAATCGGCTTGTGGTCTGAATGAAAGGCTTCAAGATGATGAATACGGGTAGATGGGAAGCGGAGAATCCAATCAATTGAGGCCACACCTCTATCCAAGCGAACCCAGAAATTTTGGTCACCCGGTCTACGGTTACACCAAGTAAAAGGAAAACCGTTGAAACCGAGGTCCTTTAGGCGGCACACATCTAAGGCATCCCTAAAACCTTGCATTTGTCTTTCAAGACGGTCCAACCATCCTTACTTCTCATCCTCATACAATATTTCGTTAAAGTCTCCCAAACATACCCAAGGCAGGGAACATCGCTGATGCAACGCTCTAATCAAAGACCATGAGTTTTCCCGGTTGGCAGTTTAAGGTTCCCTTAGAAACCTGTGAAACGCCAAGCGTCATCAACTCCATGGTTAATAATAGTATCAATGTGATTTGCCGAAAAAGATTGGACATCCACATCAAAATCCCTCTTCCAATACAGCGCTAAACCACCTCCCGTATTGACATAGGGGACAACAAAGAGATTAGGACATTGAATCTTTCTACCAATCCGCTCCAACACACATTTTCAGCTTTGGTTTCCATCAAGAAAACCCTTTTGGGATCTTTATTTGTCACCATGGTAACAAGTTTATCTTCTGTCTGTGGGTTCCCAAGCCCATGACAGTTACAAATTGATGTGTCACTAGTCATACAAAATAATTCAAAGTTGAAACACTCATTTATTATTTTTTGTTGTGGCACTAATCATATTCAATGTCACATTAGTTTATAAGTTTTATGTTGTAAAATTTGTAGTGCCTTTAGCATTTTCCTGCATGTTGTGAATGAAAGTTTAAGTATTTTCAGCCTATTTTCAAGATTGAAATTAAACAATAAAATAATGAGTCAGTTTTCTAGATTATTTATTATTTATTTTTTTGTATTGTTGGTGGAAAATGAGTTAGTTTTCCAGGAATGAAAGTGTGTTATTCAGGCAGCTAGCTGATTCAACTGTATTCTTTTGTCCCTTTAAGATTTCTATGAGGATAATTGTTACACCTTTGTTTTTTTTTTTGGTAGAAAGGCAGATATCATTAAACACTAACCACCAACAAAACGATCATAAGTCACCCCGGCAGAATCAAGACTCAACAGCAAGGACACTTCTGCCGGGGGGTCTAAGAAAATTACAAAGTCTTGGGAGAGCAAAGCTCCCCTTCTAGCAAGCGCATCGGCGCATCTATTCGCCTTGCGATAATAATGATTAATTTGGACTCTAGGAATGTTTCCTAATTCAGTTTTACAATCACTTACAAGAGCATCAATGCAGTTCCGGAGGCCTTCAGATTTCTGCTGCAGATCAACAATAAGCTTGGCATCTAGCTCAATGATCACAGCAGGAAGTTTGAGAGCTATGCATAATCTAAGACCATCGCGTAAAGCCCACAGCTCCGCAGCCACGCTAGTTGAAAACCCCACATTCCTCACATAACCTTTTAGCCACTCTCCCTTATCATTTCTTATTAGACCTCCACCACCCGCCTTCCCCGGATTACCAAGAAAAGAGCCATCCGAGTTAAGCTTGAACCAAGAAGGAGGAGGGAAACACCAGCTGATAGCAATCTGCCTTCGGGTAGAGGACTGATTAGCATTGATCCCAATATAGGCAAATTCCGTTGCTTTTGCAAGAACCTCAGACTTCAGATTTCGCTGCCCATTCTCACTTCTAAACACCACACCGTTCCTATTCAGCCAAAGCATCCATATACCAAAACAAAAGATGATTTCCCAACTGATACCCGAAGTAGGAGATATGTTAGAGTTGCAGCAATTTTGTCTAAGCCATTTTGAGGAGTTTAACCCAAAGAAAATAGATTCAGCCATAGGGGGAGATAAAGAATTCCAAATAGTGCGAGCTACATAGCAATCTCTAAGAACATGAACAATAGACTCCGAGCCTTCCCTACACAGCTGGCACACCGTTGAGATTTCCATACCTCTTGCCGCAAGAACTGTGCTAACCGGAATGCTCTTATGTAAGCACTGCCACACAAAACACTTAATTTTTGGGATACTGGAGGTCTTCCAAATCCAGCCCCCATCGAAGCAACCTATGTAAATACCTTCCTCATCCAAACTTGCAATTTTATAAGCTTCTTTCAACTCAAAAGCACCACTTGGAGAAGAAGACCAAGTGATACGATCCAAAGTACTAGCATAATAAGAAATGGGGGTAGCCTTAATTTCTGATATCAGCCTATAGCACCCACTCCAATCCCAACCCGAGAACCCAACTATATGTTTTAAAACAGTCTGCTCTTCCCCCCTATTAAGGGGTCCTGCAATTAAACTCCGCAGTGGCCTTTTATCCAACCATTTATCAAACCAGAAGGAAAGCTTGTTGTTCTTGCCAACTACCCATTTCGCTCCTTGTTTGAAAACTGATTCGCCCTTCCGGATAGCTGACCAAGTAGTAAAACAAGGCTTTGGTGCCCGAGCATTGGGCAACCTCCTCGAGGAACAATACTTATTGGAGAGGACCCTAACCCAAAGAGATGAAGGCTCCGTATGAAGTCTCCAATTTAACTTAGCTAGATTGGCAACATTTTTAGCTTTGGCTGCTTAAATGCCCAAACCCCCCCATCTTTCTTAGGCTTTGCAATTTTCTTCCAACTCACCAAATGAATCCTCTTCTTGCTCTCCGACGAACCCCATAGAAAATTGCGGCTAAGCCTATCAATGCTATTCAGAATCTTAACGGGAAGAGCAATTCACTGCATGTCATAATTGGGAATAGTGGTGGTCATGGCTTGGGTTAAAACCAGCCTACCTGCAAAAGAGAGAAGATTAGCTTTCCACCCGGCTAGCCTACTTTGCACCCTCTCAACAATGAATCCGAAGTCTTGGGGAACAGCCGAGTGTTTAATAGGGAACCCCAGATATTTCCCTAAGGAAGGAGTAGAGCGAAAACCCAATATGTCACTCAAATCAGCCCTAACTTCAGAAGGCACATTAGGGGAAAAAAAGACTCGAGATTTCTCATGGCTCACCTTTTGGCCTGAAATACTACAAAAAGAATCCAACACCTCCCTAATCGCCACACAATTCTTCCGGTCAGCCTTTGCGAAAAGAACTAGATCATCCGCAAAAAATAAATGTGAGAAGGCCGGACCACTCCGGGAAGCCTTAATGGGATTCCAATGCTTGGAATTGCACTTATCAGCAATAATAGCCCCCAAAACTTCCATACACAAAATGAACAAATAGGGAGAGAGAGGGCCACCTTGTCTAATACCCCTTGATGGTAAGAAAGGCTCTAAGGCTCCTCCATTAAACAAAATGGAAATAGACGAAGAGGAGATGCAGCTCATAATTAAGGTGATCAGCTGGTTAGGAATCTTGAAAAGTGTGAGGGTATCTCTGATAAAACTCCATTCAAGCCTATCATAGGCTTTTTCCAAGTCTATTTTTATTGCCATGCTACCACCTCTACCCCTCTTCCTAGACATGTAATGAATAATTTCCTGCACGATAATAGCATTGTTAACCCCTTTTCGACTCGGCACAAACGCAGTTTGAAGCGGAGAAACAAGCCCAGGCAGTAACGGTCTAAGTCTAGCCACAATGATTTTAGTGACTATCTTGTATACTGTGTTACATAAACTGATGGGACGGTAATGGTTGAAGGAATCAGGATTCTGACATTTAGGAATAAGAGTGATGATAGTCTGGTTAAGGTACATCGGAACTCTCTCTGAGGCAAAAATATCCTTCACTTCCTCTCGCACAGAGTCACCCACCAACAACCAAAAGCGATGAAAGAACCCCGCATGAAGGCCGTCAGGACCAGGCGCTTTAAACGCCTTAAGAGACCATAAACCAGCAGTAATATCCTCATTGGAAACTGGCCGGATAAGGTTTTCTGCCTCAACCTCATTAAGACAATTATTCCAACAAGGAGGATTCCAAGCAGCCCTGAAAGCATAGCTGTGACTAGAGGAAAAAAGGTCTGCGTACCCTTTTCTAATATAATCAGCTATTTCTCTTTCCCCTTGAATCCAATTTCCGACACTATCTTTCAGGGACAAAATCCGGTTTCTCCTTCTACGAACCAGAGCCGAGGTGTGGTAAAAACTAGTATTTTGATCTCCTCCCACCAGCCAGGTTATCCTGGATTTCATAGCCCAAAACTCCTCCTCCAACTTGGCAATCTCATGGTATTCAGCTCTCAAATCCCTCTCCAAACCCACCAGAAAATTGTTAGGATTGATCGACATGGCTGTTTGAATACCCCCAAGTCTGGCAAGGACTCTTTTCTTTCGATGAAATAAATTTCCAAACACATTCTTATTCCATACCTTAGCTTTATCCATAAAAGTTGAGACAGCCGCAGATAGTCTAGTTGGGCTGGTCCAGGCCTCTTTCACGACCCCTGGGAAATCCGGGTGGGTCAGCCGCATTGGCTGGAAGCGAAAGGGACGCAGATAATTGACATCTTGACTCCTGTTCAGACACAACAAAACCGGGTAGTGATCAGAGTGAGCCCTTTCAAGGTGCTGAACAGAAGCTTCAGGAAATAAACCATTCCATTCCGCATTGACAAACACCCTATCTATTCTTTCTTGGATGAGATGAGTTAAAGGGTGTTGATTCGACCACGTGAAGCGGGGCCCAGAAAAACCGATGTCAATCATCCTACAGGAGTCCAAACAATCTTGAAATCTTAAAGCCCTACTAATGTTCACCGTTCTCCCCCGGTGTTTATCTTCCCCCATCAGAACCTCATTGAAATCCCCTGCCATCAACCAGGGAAAAGAGTGCAAATCAGACACCGCCTTCAAATTATCCTAATGGCTTGTTTGGATGTTTAAAAAAGGAGGGAGAGTAGAGTAGAGGGAGGGGGAGTAATTTAATTACCTTGTTTGGGAGTTTTTCAAGGAATGAGGGAGAGGGGTTTGGAGGGGTTTGGAGGGGTTTCAACTACCTCCAATCCCCTCATTTTTAATTCCTCCAAATTGGAGAGATTTGGAGGGAGAGTAGAGCACATAAAATTATTGATAAAATAAATTACCTAATTTACCCTTATTATATTTATAAAATTACAATGTTGTCCCGTTAAAAAAAAACATCTGTACGCTCTTTCTCTCAAGCTCTCTTAGCTCTCTCAGCTCTTTCCCACAAATTTCTCTCATCAAGCTCTCTCAGCTCACGTTGGCTCTCTCTCTCACAACTTCTTCACTCTTGGACTGTCTTTCACTCTTCTCTCTCACGCCTAGCATTCTCTCACAAAGGTAAACTCTGTTTTAATTTCTGATTCATGGGTTTCTTTTGAGTTGGATCAAATAACTATGTTCTTAAAATTGTGATTTTATTGGGTAATTTCTTATTAGTTGTGATTTTATGGGGTAATAACATGTTATTTGTGGGTGGGTTTCGGATCTGAGGGCTTTTTTTCTTAAATTTTAAAGTTTCAAAATATTGCTCATAACGTGTTTGATAAAGTGCTTGAGTGAGTCTAGATTGTGAACTTGCATAAATTTGTATATTGTAGCTATATATGAATCTGTGTTTCTTGTTTATTTTTATCTAAACACTTGCAATCCTTTTAATTCGTGATATATGGATGAATTATGGTTAAACCTAGGCTTTGTGATTGTTTATTCTGTGTAAGTTTGATTTTATGGTTAGATTTTTTATTATTGGTTTGTGTTTGTGATTTTTATTGGGCAATCTCTTGTTTTTTGTGAATGGGTTTCTGATTTGGGTTTTTTTTTTTTTTAACTAGAATTTTAAAGTTTCAAAGAGTTGCTCACAATGTGTTTGATAAATTGCTTGTTTGATTGTGTATGACCAAACTCACATGAGTTTGTGCAGCATCTCACATGTGTCTTTCTGTGTGTGTCTCACGCTTCATTATCCAAGAGCACATTTTTTTATATATACTCTACTGCTCTAGTTGCATATTCACATGTGTCTTTATGTGTGTCTCACTCTTCATTCGAAAGGAAAAGAAAATACTGTGTTGTCTGAAAACAAAATCGAAGCAAATGTACAATGCAATATTCCTTTGGTTTTAGTGATGTCTGTTTCTTCTTGTTTTTTTAGTTTTTAGTTTTTGTCGTTATATATGCCTCTTTGTATTTGTGTTCTTAGATTTGTTGAAACTCTACTTCTACTTTGTTTACCTTTTAGATCTTGTTTCATAGTTTTGACAATGGTATCTTAAAAAAGAAAAAGTGTACCGGATGAGACAATTGTTTGGAACATGACAAAAATGAATTTTGTGTACAAAGTTGTTTCTGATCCGATATGGGCTTCTACACTCCCTTTGTTTGATATTTTGTTTATCATTTGGCTTTTGGAGAATTGTTGGGAACTGGTATACGAAAGTGCCTGTGCTTCACTTTTTTAAACGTATTAGAATTTCTTCCTTTAAGAAGTGTTTAGATACAAAATTTGTGTCTCATCTGATTTGGACAGTTCTTGCTTTAGAGAGTTTTTTCCCTTTTAATTTTTTCTCATCTTTCCGCTATTTTACTTAATGAGTGTTTTTTTGAATCTCTACCACACTGTATCTAGGAGTATAGAGTCACGTCTATTAACTTTTTTTTTTCATGCTTAGTGTATTTATGCATATCATGGATTGTAATAGTTTTGCTGTCATGGGATAATTTAATTAGATGGATAGACAAGAGAATAAAAGGAGACGTGTATTATGGGATTGGGAATGGAGACGTCGAATGGCAGTTGCTTATGTAGTTTGTCTTGTTGTCTATTGGTTAATACTTCGAAGGAGGCCTCAAAGGAGACAAGTAACTTGCTCAATTAGTAGTTTGAGTTTAGAAAGACGAAGCGTTCGCGATGAACTAATGAGAGAGATAATTGAAAATAAAAAGTGTCGTGATATTATACGCATGGGGCCTGGAGCTTTTTTAGATTTGTGTGACATGCTACGTAAAGAAGGTGGCCTCCAACCAACACAACGAGCAACGATTGAAGAACAAGTTGCCAAATTTCTTTACATATTATCACATGGTGTAAAGCATCGGGAAATATCTTTTTTTTTCCGTCGCTCTAATGAGACTATAAACCGTCATTTCCATGAAGTATTAAGATCTGTGATACAACTAGAAGAGAAGTTTCTGAAACAACCTGATGGATCTCAAACTTCAGTAGAAATACTCAACAGTTCTAGGTTCTTCCCATATTTTAAGGTAAAAAAAAACATTATTATACTCTAATAGCTTAATTGTGGTATATATAAAGATTTTAATATATAGAAGTAAGTACTCAACAGTTTTAGTTCTTCCCATGTCAGGATTGCATTGGGGCAATTGATGGAACACACATTCGAGCAAAAGTTCCTATTGAAGACGCAGCAAGATATCGTGGTAGAAAGGACTACCCAACACAAAATGTGCTAGCGGCATGTACATTTGATTTAAAATTTACATATGTTTTGCCTGGATGGGAAGGAACTGCGTCAGACTCAAGAATTTTAAAAAATGCATTAAGTAGACGCGATAAACTAAAAGTCCCCCAAGGTAATTTTGTTAGAAAAAAAAATTTAGCCATTCGTGTATAACAACATAATGATGCATGTCATTCCTATAGGTAAATATTACCTTGTTGATGCTGGATTCATGTTGAGGAGCACACTTCTTGCACCTTATAGAGGAGTTCGTTATCACTTAAAAGAGTATTCAAGAAATCCACCACAAAATCCTAAAGAGTTATTCAACCTTAGACATGCATCCTTACGCAATGCAATTGAAAGAGCATTTGGAGTCTTGAAGAAAAGGTTTCCTATAATAGCAAGCTCAAATGAGCCGTCTTATGGAGTTCCAACCCAGAAGAAAATAATTTTAGCATGTTGCATTTTGCACAATTACTTACTTGGGGCAGATCCGGATCATAGAATTCTTCATGAGGTGGACGAAGAAATTTTCAACAATCCTGAACCCCATGAACAGTTTGGTGTGCAAAGAGAGAGAAATAATGATGATGCTGCCCAAGGAGAGATTTTAAGAAACTCAATAGCAACTGATATGTGGAGGGATTATACATCCAACCCAACTTGATGTTATTCTAAATTTAATAATTGTAGACAAATGCTTCTATTGGATTTCGAACTATGTCTTTGTTTTAATGGGCTGATTCTCATTAGAATTGTTTTATTATTTAATTTTCTTTTTATGGACTTGTCATTTTGTATTTGATACATTCAATTTGCTTGGGATAAACTATTGAATGAGTTTTGATTGTGACTTGAGAATGTGATTCTTCTTGTGAGTACAGTGATTGTATCAATGTTGCGTTACCTACATAAGTTGATAACTTTGGTTATATCACACTTTTGATGGTGTTCAATACTATATAGTTTCTTTATTGCGGGTCATGCAATCTGATTGGATTCTGATCTTTGATTTTTTGTGGTTTCGACGTCTGAGTTTTTTTTATTCCTTATTTGTTTGCATTTTCTGAAATGCAATTATAGATCTCTGTCAATATATATTCTGAAACTTGTTAAACAAGCCCACTGCATTCTGATGGTTTTGTTAAATATATTTATTTGCTCAAATATTTTTTTATAGGTTCAAATATGTCAGAAAAAAGGACTATTGATGATGTGGTTAAGAAAGATAGAGAATATTGGACAGCTGTTATGGATGATGCGCTTATTGATGCACTCTTGCATCAACATCATCTAGGTAATAGAAATGGTTCAGTCTTCACCACACATGCCTATGACAATATTGTGAAGGAATTGCAAGAAAAATTTGAAAAACCAATAGACAAGCAAAAGGTGAAAAATCGCATTAAAACCATCAAGTCTAATTGGTCAGACTGCTATGATGTGTTTAAGAATGGATTGAGTGGTTTTGCTTGGAGTCCAATCACCAAAATGTGGAGTGCTGAACCGGAAGTTTGGGAAAGTCTAATCCAGGTTTGTCACTTATACTCTAGGAGTTCATATTGTTTCATTGAATTCTATGGTTTTTTTTTTTTCATGTTATATCAGTTTACAATAGGGTAAACTGATATGTTGTTTTTAGATTCAAATAGAAGGTATATATCATTACTCAGTAGGAGGATAAACATAAGCCAACTTTAGGAAGTTGATCCACAATTTCCATGTAGTAATGCTAATTCAAAATGTCAAGAAAGATATTCTTGCATGTAACAGTGTGCCTGCTTGCTACAACTTATTTTTTCAGCTTTTTGAAAATGGGGTTGTTTCAAAGAGCCATACCTAGATAAAAAGGAAGCTTAAAAATCTGTACTTTGTTTGAAATCACATGGTGAGGCAACTGCATTTTACATCATCCAAATGGGTTTAAGATAGAATACCAACAAAAAATTCTAGGGTTACAATAGCCCCAACTTTTATGAGTTTTCATTTATACATGCACACACTCACACAGACATATGAATGACTGACTTATTTGCATTGCTTTGTAGTCATGCCAAAGTAACTTTTTTTTATATATGATCTGTTGTAGTTGACTACATGGTGGGACAACCGCATTTTAAATTGAGCAAATGGGCATCCCCTAATAATGAAAACTGCTGCTCTGGAGAAGAAAAAAGAATCTATGCAAGATTAAGTTTTATAAATTTCTGTTTCCTCTTTAACTTCTTAATATCTTAACTAATTTTTGAAGTTATCATTTTATATTTTGACATGCTTGTTGAGTTATGAACTTATGATTAGACAATATCAAACATTCCATGCCATGTATATTCTAACTCAACCTTGGTCCATATAGAGCAAGGCTATAACCATACTTGAGATTAGTAAGTGCATATATAGCAGGGCAAAAACCATACTTGAGATTATTACTAATGATACTGAATTTCACATTACTAACTTGAGAGTAGTGACCTTATTTTGTTGTCATTTTTTAATAGGCTAAACCTAAAGCAAAAGAGCTTAAGAACAAACCAATTCCAAACTACAACAAATTGGTTGAGCTTTATGGAAAAGATAGAGCAACTGGGGAACAAGCTGAAACTGCATCGGAGATGAGGCAACGGTGGGCTACTTCAATCGGAGAGGGCTCTATGGAGAACATTGAAGATATTGATCATTTAGTTGCTCAAAATGAAGTTACTTTGGAGAGCTGTGATAATGTGGGTGATAATAATGTGGGTGAAGCCTCTTCAAAAGCCAAAAAGAGAAAAACATCAAAAAATGAGGACATGGAACAAATTATCGGAGCAATTCAGAATGTTGCTTCAGCAATGAGAGATGGAAATTTAATTTTTGAGAGGAGTATGGCACGTCTTCCCATTCCTGAGCAAGAAGTGTTCCATCTCTTGGATGAGATAGGAATTGATTCTAGATTGCAAACAAGGGCTTATCTCTATCT
The DNA here is from genome assembly GCF_040712315.1 of Castanea sativa. Lineage (NCBI taxonomy): Eukaryota > Viridiplantae > Streptophyta > Magnoliopsida > Fagales > Fagaceae > Castanea > Castanea sativa. The sequence continues at coordinate 18,687,762 of NC_134020.1, forward strand.
TATTAAGAATCCAGATATGTTGAGAGCTTTCATTGGCTATCCAATGGAGAAGCGCAAGGAGTTATTGTTCACAATGATGTCTGATTCTTAAATTTCTCTAACAGTTAGACTAGTAAATGTTCTAAGACAGTTATGTGTTAAAGTTAATGCTTATTGGGTTTATACTGTTTTTGTTGTTCTTTTAGAGGGTTCTACTTTATGACCTTACTATTGCTGGTGTTGTGTGTTGTTTTAACTGTTAAAGTACCTTATATGCTTTATTGTGTTGTTGGGTTGGTTCTGGTTCTTGGGTTTTTATAGTGTTTTGTTGGTTCTGATTGTACGAGTACTGTTACTTTGGAGTTTAGGGAAAGAATTGTTACTGATGGTTATGTTAAAGCTTTTAGTGAATATATTCAGTGAATTATTTTCCATTTTCTGACAACAATAACAACAGCTCATAAACCTCTTTTGCTTTTTGTTCCAAGAAAGAAAGAAAAAAAAAAAAAAGATTCATACTTTTTAACTCTATAAGCTGTACAGTTTTAGGCCATTCCCGGGACCATCTTTTTAATCAAAGTCCCATCAAATTGCTATTTCTTTCTGATGAAATTTAGAGCCCACCAACCCAATTTGTGACACTTTCATGATTGTGTGCAGTGCAGGTTTGAGTAATTAGACCATAAGTTGTAAAAAGCTCAAATGGATACACTGTCTAATTCTAATGATTATGATTTGGGTTATCAGCCTTCACTCTCTTCAGTGGATCAAAATGATCATTCAACCTCAGGAAAAAAAAAAAAAAAAAAATTTCTTATTTTAATTATTATCAATTTAGGCTGGTTTTTTTTAGTACAATAAAAAAGGAGAAAAAATATTTAATCATAGACCAATGTTGATTATTTAATTCACATCAAAAAAAAAAATTTTATCAAAAAAAAATATTGCATGCTATAGTCATAATTATTTAATTTAACAAATTAATCATAGACCAATATTACAAGTTCTTTTTAAATAGGGGTAAATTTGTCAATTTAAAAATATTTAATCATTTCCTCTCCTCTCCATCCTAATTTTTAAAACATCAAAACAAGGGGAAGGGCTAATTACTCCCTTCCCCCTTACTAATTATAAAAACATCCAAACAAGGTGGAGGGTAATCATTCTCCTCTACTCTCCTCCCCACTACTCCCCTCCCCTCTACTCCCCTCTACTCTCCTCCCTCTCTAAACTCCCAAACAGGCCATAAAGAAGGCGCCTCTCTGCAAATCTTGGACTGGCGTAAACGGCAGACAGCAACCACGGAGTATTGGAATACATTGGAGAGATCAAAGCATGAATTTCTTGTTCCGTCGTGGCAAGCTCTGTCACACTCACCTGAGAGCTATCCCAAAGAAACCATAAACCACCAGATAAACCAATAGCATTAGCAAAAATAGCCCCATCAAAAGGCAACCTGTCAGCAATCCTTCTTGCCCTATCACCACTAGCTTTAGTCTCGGTTAGGATCAAAATAGCAGGATTATACATACGAGTCAAATCAATAACATTATTACAAAAGGTGGGGCTAAGAGTACCCCTACAATTCCAAATAATTAAATTCATAACTACTAAACAAGAAAGGAAAACCAAAATCTTAGGAGGCATTTGGGACCTCACCTTCTTCCTCACAGTGCATGTCCTCAATAGGCATTACGGCTGCCTCCAGCTGGTCACAAAGAAGCATGTCAACCTCTCCCTCATCCCTCTCATCCACGACCCTTTGTCCTGATCGGAGTGCCGGGTCAATCCGCTTCAGGGGACAAGAAGAAAAGCACACGATGACATGCTCCGAGGGACTTAAGCTAGGCTGATTCGCAATCTCCATCAGGTGCGGTCTTGCTGAAATAGACCTCGGTAAGCTCTCCAAACCATCCTGACTACCGGTTCCTCCCTTAAGCTCAGTCACCTTCAGCTGAACACGATCCTTACCCAAGCCAAGAAACTGCTCCTCCCCATGAGCTCCTACACCGATCGGCTCCATAGAGGGAAAACCTGAACCCCCGGCTCTGAACTCACGAAACTCGGTACCCAAAGAAGTCGATGAACCCGATGAGCTCCTCCCTTTGCCTAGCGCCGTTGACTCAGTAAAAGGGTTAGCTCCCACTTCTTTCCAAACTGAAGTTTTTTTTTGTGCTATCTCTCATCTCCACAGCTACACGGGTTTTCTTCTTTGTTTTCATTGACTTTGGACCTATTGGGCTTGACATTTAAAATTTTGCCCCCATGCATGGGCTTATTCAATGTACCGGGCTCATTAAGTTGCTCCCCTTGGTTTGGGCCAAAATCTGGATTTAAAACAGAATAGCGCGCTCTCTCCTGGCTGTCCCCATCAACTGTATCAGCATCTAGCGCACGCCTAGAAGAGTTAGGAGCGCTGTTATGCCTTGGGTTTCGGCCATCATCCCCTAAGTGTGAAATTTGACTTCTGCCTTTTAGGGTGTTTCTGGTTGATTGCTTTTTTCGTGCAACAAGGACCCAAGGTCCAAAGGTATCCGCTGCCTCATCTGACACTTTTTCTTTGTCTTCATCTTGGTTGATTCCCGTTTCACCCTCTGCTCCACCCTTCGCCGGCGAGTAGATCTTGTAGTGGCAGTTTTCCGCCTTGTGCCCCACACGACCACACACAAAACATAGGGAGTTAATCCCCTCATATTGGACAGGTTGGTCAATCCCTCCCATCTTCAAGAGTTTCACAATCGGTTCATTGAAATTTACTTGAACGCAAAGCCGAGCGAACCTTCCTCATGATTTAGTTGCCGTGTGAGCATCAATCCTTAAAACCGGTCCAATAGCCTCTCCTATCTCCCTCAGTGCAACCGGTTCATAATACTCTATTGGAAGCTCAGGGAGACGAATCCATACCACCACAGCTGAAAGGTTCGCTTTGGATGGTTTGAAATTAGGTTCCCAACGTCTAATAGATAAATAGTGCCCTCCTACAAACCACAGTCCTTCCCTGAGAACTCTGGCATGATCCTCCTTAGCTTGAAACTTAATTAGAAAAAAGTCATTCCCTAAATCAACACAATCCATTTTCCCAATAGGTTTCCACATACATGTAATACGAGAGTGCAAGAAATGATATCCCACTGTTTTCCCAAACACCTTGGCAATTAGTGCATTCAACCATGGTGCTCTAATTCTCATTTTTGTGCTTCCAAAGAACCTCACAGCCTTCTCCCCGATTGGCAACTCCGAAAATTCATCATCAGATTCCGCCTCAGTGTCCATACTCTGCCCAAAACTGAATGCTTGTTCGAAAGCCCCAGGCATCTCTCCAATCAACTTTTCCTTATACAACCTGTTCCCCTCCTGTGTGGGATGGGGAGAGACAGACCGTGGGGAGCCCATCCCATGATTTTCCTTAACCTTTTTCGTGCTCCGCTAGAGCTCTGCATCTTCTTCGTGTGACCGAATGGCTGATTCGCTCATTAGCAAGATTTTTACCTGCAAACTCTATTGGTAGCGGTTAGAAAAATCTTTCTGTCGTTTAACAGATTACTCCATACGTATTTACACTTTTGTAGATATTAGGAAACGTTGACCCGCTATTAAAATGGATTCATGAGACGTTGTAATGAAATAGCGAAGGCCTTGCATTCTGAATATGAAGATTTTTTATTTTATTTTATTTCTTTGATGGCTTGTTCTTAGTTTTTACAAATGAACTTGAGCATATTCTAGAATGACCCTTTGTAATACCCGAAAAAATATATATTTAAAAGGAGTGGTATTTAAGTAAATCTTTTTGTGGGGTCAATTTTGTAATTAATATTATTAAGGGAGTTTTTAGAAAATTAGGTTGAAAACCTAGCTATATATATAAGCTAATTAAGTTAGAGTAAAACGATAGATATTTTAGAGGAGGACTTCTGAGTTTGTTCAGGTAGTGAAAGATTGACAGAACACTTGAGGTGATATCTAAGGATTTTAGAAGAAGTGTTAGGGAGAAGTTCCTTTTGGTATGACTTTTGGAGGTAAGTAACCTTATCTTAATTGGTTTTATTTTGCGTATTTTAACAACTGAAAATTGTTTACGGTTGTTACAATTTTATTTCTATTGTATTACTGATTTCAATAAAGAATTTTCACAAATATATATAAGTATTGAATATAAGATTTATTTTATTTAATTGTTTTTTTAGCTATATCGATTTAAAGTAAAGAATATAGAAATATCACAAATATATTTGAATACTGAATATATGATTATATATATGCATTTGAATGAGATATTTTTTTGTTTGAACTATGATTTGATATATATGATTTTGGACAATCTGACTATGTTTGACTTTGATACCCAACCAATGGGGGTATTCATTGGTACTCTGATACTCAAACCAATGTGGGTTATTCATTGGTACTCTTAGGGCTGTCCACGGGTTGGGTGGGTAGGGTTTGTGCCCAACCCGCAACCGACCCACCGGAGATCAGGTGGGGAGGCGCCGGACCTGCAACCGACCCGTGTTAGGGTCGGGTTTTACGGGTCGGTTTCCCGTCGGGTGAGCGGCGGTTTCGGGTGAGGCCGAAACCCGCCGGAAAACACCGAGAATCGCCCAAATCGTTAAATCTACGGAAAGAAATCAACGGAAAACACCGAGAATTGCCTAAATCGATGGAAAACATTTCCAAGATCCGGTGAAGATTTCGTTAAATCCGACTATTTTTCCCCCAAATCGTACCGAGAATCGCCAGATTTGGTGTATTTATGCCGGATCTGATTGTTTTGGTCACCGAAATGTACCAAATCAAGCTAAAAACTTGTTGGAATCGCTGGAGAATTCGCCAGAAATTGATGTCGTCGGGCGGGTCAAGTTTCACGGGTTTTGAAGAAGGGGACTCGAAACCGACCCGTCCGACGTCAAGTTTTGGAGCTGGGGACCCGAGTTCGCCAACCGGAGCAGTTGAATCGGGTGAACGCGGGTCGGGTACGGGCAGGTTGGGCAGGTCACCAAGTGTGTTGGACAGCCTTAGGTACTTTGATACCCAACCAATGGGAGTTATTCATTGGTATTCTAATACCCAAACCAATGGGGGTTATTCATTGGTACTCTGATACCCAGCCAATGGAGGTTATTCATTGATATTCTAATACCCAGTCACTGAGATATAGCGTGACCATAGTTATAAGATTGTTAAGAATATGAATTACATTTGAATATTTGAACTATTTTGGGTCCTTAAAACTACATATGTGATTTTGGAAATGTTTGAGTATTTAAACTATGTTGAGTCACTAAAACTGCTTATGTGTTTTTTGGAACCTATTGTGAGTTATAGCTTTTGATATATGAAAAAACTGACTATTTTCTAAACTATCTATGATATATTTGTAAGATTAAAGTATGTGATCTATGTGCAATTCATTATTTTAAGACTATGAAACTTCTTCAGTTATTTTTGAAAACGCATAGTATATTATAACTTTTAAAAACACATATTACATCTTATACTTTACAGATCTATTGCTTGATGGAACTTATTAAAATTTTGGTTACTTATTGAGTTGTCAGCTCACCCCCTTTTCCCCCTCCAGTTTCAGATTGTGAAGAAAAGCAAGTTTTGGAAGTTTTGATGTTGTGTTGTAAGTAGGGAAAGAAGCTTAGTGATTTTGGAATTAGATGGCCTTGTAATAGTCTTATATCTTTTGGTCAATTTGCATTATTTACATGAGGTTTGGATTTTGTTCCTTTTAAATTATTGGAGATTTATTCATAAAGAAATTTTTGAGGTATTTTGAATTTATTTGATGAAATTTTTTAGGATAATTGTTAGTGCTAAGAAGGCCTTGTATGCTTGTAGGGTGATTACTTTATAAGTGTGTGGCCGTTGTCACGTGCCTATCTTTATGGTTGGATTCGGGGCGTGACACCCTTTAAATGGCTTGTGTACTTTCTTTTTCAAGTTTGTTCTTACAAATGAACTTTGGCATTCTTACAAATGCGCTTTCTTTTTTGCTATAATATCCATCTTTTCTCATAATATTTAGGGCACATATGGTATACTCTAATAGAATAGCTATTCATGTGGAATAAGTATTTAGTTGTTTGGTTGTGTTTTGTTACAAGGAATTGCTATTATTTTTCTCTAAAATAAGGAATAGCTATTCCTTTATAAAAGCTATATAATCTCTATTCCTTAACCCTATAAAGATAAAATATCTAAATTCTCATTGGCTCCCCAATAAAAAAAAATCCGCTAGTCTCTCTCTCTCTCTCTCTCTCCACTAGTGCCATTATGATCGTGCCATAATCTTCAAGATGTTAGAATGAGTAAGCTAGAACTGAAGTCCTCGTGTAATGCTTTTTGCTTTTTATTTTATTGGTAACTGACCTATTTGGAGGACTATGAAATTTCTCCTCAATTATGAGGTTGCTATACCTAGAAATGGAGCTGTGTTCATAGCAAAAATGGCCAAATAGCACTATGTGGCGAAATATTCAACAATTTATTATTGTTTGCAAAATATTTAGTAGTCTACCATTATTTTGTAACTCAAATTTACACGTAACTCAAGTTTGTTGCATCAAGTTCCTTAAAAATGTGCCATGGTAGCACCCTGTGATCTGACATTTTGTAATTAAAATGTTCATATAAAATTCGAGTTTATGAAACTCGAGTTCCTTATAATATAAAACTCGAGTTCTGTGTAAATTTTAATGTAGAACTCGAGTTCTAAATAAATTTTTATACATGTGTGGTGGGCTTTTTTGAGATTGTGGGTTGAGCTTCCTCCTGCCACACTATGGCCCGAAGGTTTTGGGTAAGAGAGTCAGGATTGGTCTCATTGCAACTTACCTCAATCTAGCTTGTGCGTAAACTAGAGCCCCTTTGTTAATACCTCGGTCACATGCCCATGGCAAATGAGACTGTTTCAGGAAAGTTATGGCGGGCAAGTATAATATAACAACAATGAAGGAAATGCACTCACTGTTAGTCAGGACAAGCAAAGAATTCCCAAAAAAATAATAGAGAAAAGAGCAATATGGCAATAAAGGTGCAATAAAATGACAATAATGAAGATGAGATAACACCAATATTTAATCAATAAGAAAACAAAGAAGAAACGGTTAGTCTGCTGCACTTGGTTGCCTTACGGAGTTGAGACCAATAAGGGAACCACTTCTTCAAGGTGGGTAACCTTACAGGAAGGTCCTACCATGGAAATTACCCACTTTGAGAGAATATGCCTAAATGGTTTATGCTCAGAAAAGAAATTCTTAATCCTCAACAGAGGGTAGGCTTTTAGATGGAGAGAAGGGATTAACTTATTGGTGCATACTTGCCGTCTCACTCTTGCTTACTCTCTCCGTTTTTCTTTCTTTTTCTTCTCTAAGTTTTCTGGTCTATATCTCTTGTTATGTTTTTTTGTGATGTGTTGTGTTGCGTGTTGCCTCCATTCTGTTGTTGTGTTCTATCTTGTGTTGTTCCTACTATGCATGGCGGAGGCTCCTTTTATACTACTTGTCGTGACTGGGTTTTTACCATTTCACTCCTTAACCACTTTTTTCTGGGTGTGGGTGTCCTTCCTGACCACTCTCTGGTTTGTCAGTTGCTCAGCCACCACCACTTATCTGTGCTGGCCGTGTCACATCCCATTACCAGGTGAAGAGCCTTATTTTTTTTGCTTGTTCACCATGGCATTCCCATCCGGATAAGGGTGGGCGTTCTCTCTTACTAACCCTATGGCATGCACCTAGTAATTCCAACTCATCTTTCCCTCTTTTAGGTAGTATGTCTTCCCAGTAGGACATTTCCCCCAAAAGAGTTTGAGTGGGAACCCTAGAATAGGCTTCCCCCTTCCCCCTACCGCTAAATCACACCCTCTCTTACCTCTAACTCATGGTCCACCACTCCCGTATTGGCTAGGTACAAGTTGGTGGTGTTTGGGCCTTGTGCGTGCTCCAATTCCATGTTTGTCCATAACTTGTCTGCTTCTCATGGGTTTGCCATGACCTGAAGCCTTATCTGTGTATTCAACTGCTCATCCTTGGCTTCTTGTGGCGTGAATGGATTTCTGAGCCTTTGTTCATTATAGCTTGCTTCCTTCCTAGACTAGGTCTTGCTTGATTATGGGTTATCCTTCTTTTAAACCCGTTCTTTGTTCCTTCCATGGGTCTACTAGCACTTCTGCCCTGCCATCTTGACATTCCTGCTGTGCTATTGTATGACTCGTACTTGCTGGGCTTTCCTTTGGGTTTGTTGTACACTTTTCCTTTGCTTAATTCCAACGGCCCAAAGTTGTCATATGGCTAGCATTCATACTAGTTTGGGATTTCTTGACCCGTTCCATTGCCTCTAAGCTTTCTTGGTCCATTTCATCCATTTGGGCATCCTCGACCCATTTCCTTCTCTTAGGCATCTTGACCCATTCTAATTCTTCACTTCTATGGGTCTTTACTAAGTCTTTTAGGCTTCCTCAGCCCAAATTTCCATATCATTTTCCTTTGGGGTTTATGGGCTTGTCATCAACCCCTTACTCACTTAATTTATTACTTCGGACCTCTTCGGCCCATTCTTGCTTGTTTTCCCTTTCTCATAGTGCCCATGGGTTTATTACTTCTCTCTCTAGGCTCCCTTAGACCTGCTTGCTTTCTTTGAGACCCATTTGCTATTTTCTAGGCCTATGATTCAATATTTTTGTCATTCGGGCTTAATGGGTTTTCTTCCCAATTTACTAACTCTTTTTCCTCTCATATTGTTGGGCTTCTTCCTACTATTGGGCTTCTTGCCAAAATGAGTATCAACAACATGGAATATGATTTTCTGAGAAGTGAGTATTGTGTAATCATCAATATATATATATATATAAGCAGAGACCTTATGTGGGAATGTATAAAGTCCTGCCATGTGGCTCTCTAAACTTTCATTTAGTTTTTTAAATTTTTTTCATTAAGTTTTTAAACTATTACCCAATAACTTATAGCAACTTATTTTTACTATTAGTTATTGATATGGGTTGAGATTGACAATTAGACCAAACAAATGTAATTCCTTAAAAACAAATGACTACCTTCTCAAAGTAGACAAAAAGCCCAAACCCAACTATTATGATTTATGACCCAAGTTTGAACTCTCTCAGCCACGTGTAGCTCAAAACCTACAATGTCTGACCCACCCCCATAGTTGTGTACATCAAAGGTTAAACCTATGTGTCTGGCATTATCCTCGAAAAATGTTAAAGCTCTGTGCAAATAGTAATTAGTATTTAGAGTGTAGACTGTGGAAAGATTTATCTTTTTCTTTTTCTTTTTGTATGATACTTTACTTTCAAGAAATAAAGTACTGGGTAAATTTTTTTTTTCACATTTTTTTTTCTAATGTAAAGTTTATATTATTAAGTGGATTATAAATATTTAAGATAGTAATTAGTATTTAGAATGTAGACAGTGGAATGATTTATCTTTATCTTTTTTTTTTATTCTTTTTATATGGTACTTTAATTTCAAGAAATTAAGTATTGGTTAAATTTTTTTTTTTCACTTTTTTTTTTCTTTTGTTAATTTTATATTATTAAGTGGATTCTAAATATTTAAGATAGTAATTAGTATTTAGAGTGTGGACTATGAAGTGATTCATCTTTTTTTTTTTTCCTTTTTTTTTTTGTATGGTACTTTACTTTGAAGACTATGGAGTAATTTATCTTTATCTTTTCTTTTTGTAAATTTTATATTATTAAGTAGATTATAAATATTTAAGATAGTAATTAGTATTTAGAATGTGGACGGTGGAGTGTGAAGTGATTTTTTTTTCTTTTTGTATGGTACTTTAATTTCAAGAAATAAAGTACTGGTTAAATTTTTTTTTTCACTTTTTTTTTCTTTTGTAAATTTTATATTATTAAGTGGATTATAAATATTTAATATAGTAATTAGTATTTAGAGTGTGGACTGTGGAGGGATTTTTCTTTTTTCTTTTTGTATGGTACTTTACTTTCAAGAAATAAAGTACTGAGAATTTCTTTTTTCTTTTGTAAGTTTTATGTTACTAAGTGGATTATAAATATTTAAGACAGATATTAGTATTTAGAGTGTGGACTGTGGAGTGATTTATCTTTATCTTCTTCTTTTTTCCTTTTTGTATGGTACTTTAATTTCAAGAAATCAAGTACTGGGTAAATTTTTTTTTTCTTTTGTAAATTTTATATTATTAAGTGGATTATAAATATTTAAGATAGTAATTAGTATTTAGAGTGTTGACTGTGGGATGATTTATCTTTATTTTATTTTTTTTATCTTTTTCTTTTTGTATGGTACTTTACTTTTAAGACTATAGAGTGATTTATTTTTATCTTTTTATCTTTCTTTTTCTTTTTGTATAGTACTTTAGTTTGAAAAAATCAAGTATTGGGTAAATGTTTTTCACTTTTAAGAAAAAAATTATATTATTAAGTAAATTATAAATATTTAAGATAGTAGTTAGTATTTAGAAGGTGGACTGTGGAGTAATTTATCTTTATCTTCTTTTTTTCTTTTTGTATGGTATTTTACTTTCAAGAAATCAAGTACTGGGTAAATTTTTTTTTTCACTTTTTTCTTTTGTAAATTTTTTATTATTAAGTGGATTATAAATATCTAAGATAGTAATTACTATTTAGAGTGTGAACTGTGGAGTAATTTTTTCTTCATTATTTTTTTCTTTTGTAAATTTTATATTATTAAGTGAATTATAAATATTTTAGATAGTAATTAGTTTTAGAGTATGGACCGTAGAGTGATATATATATATATATATATATATATATATATATATATATATATATATATATATATATATATATATATTTTTTTTTTTTCTTTTTGTTTGGTACTTACTTTCAAAAAATAAAGTATTGGGTAAACTTTTTTTTTCTTTTGTAAATTTTATATTATTAAATGAATTATAAATATTTAAGAAAATTATTAGTATTTAGAGTGTGGGCTATTGAATGATTTATCTTTATCATTTTTTTTTCTTTTTGTATGGTACTTAAGTTTTAAGAAATCAAGTACTAGGTAATTTTTTTTTTCAGTTTTTTTTTTTTTAAATTTTATATTATTATGTGGATTATAAATATTTAAAATAGTTATTAGTATTTAGATTATAGACTATGTAATGGTTTATCTTCATTTTTATTTTTATTTTTTGTATAGTACTTTACTTTCAAGAAATAAAGTACTGGGTAGTTTTTTTTCACTTTTTTTTTTCTTCAGAGACCTCATGCGAGAGTGCCTGAGATCTTGCCATGTGGCCCTTTAATGTTTCATTTAGCATTTTTTACCTTTTTTCATGGTAACTTCTTTTTACTATTATATAAATTTAGCATTTTTTACCTCTTTTTATTAATTTTTTTACTGTTACCCAATAAATCATAGTAACTTCTTTTTACTATTATATAAATTAGCATTTTTTTTAATCACCCAAGCCCAGTTATTATCTTACAAATTATGACCCATGTCTAACCTTTTCCACGTGTAAATCAAAATCAAAACTTTTACCACTTACAAACTCTCTCCTCCTCCCCCACGTATAGATGATACTTCCAGTAAATCAAAATCAAAACTCTTACCCACTTACAAACTCGCTTCCTCCTCCCTCACGTATAGATGATACTTCTAGAAAATCTCATTCTCATGAAATCATGTCTTCATTTTGTATAACTGATACTTTTAGAAAATCTCATACTCATGAAATCATGTCTTCATTTTTCCCCAATTTTAATTCAATATGTTTTTTTTTATTAATAATGTTTTATGCAATTTATGCAAACAAATTCTCTTTGTCATCAACCTATGCAACAAAAATATATATAAATCTTGAAATCCCTGAGATTGTTGAAATAATTGACAAGTGCATATTTCTAAAATTTATAATAAGAAAAAAAGTATAATAAATAGCATATACTATCTCACAAATTGTCATTTACTTAATATTTTCTTTAAAAAAAATCAATGATAGGAATGATAAAAAACATGATCCTACAAAAGAAATACCAAAAATACATGCAAAACAATTTTCATAGGAAGATTTTCTATGAAATAGGTTTGTTAATCATTTCAAATTATGCTCATCATTTGCAAAAATAATACATCATATTATTTACATTAAAAAAATAATACATATTAATTTCAAAGTTCATTGTAAGATGCAAACTGCTTGGGTATAACATTGATACAACAATAAGTTGGTATTACTTTTCGTGCATGCTTTGTGAAAGGAATGTCAAACCGCAAACAGAATCATTTCAATGTGCAAAATGTGAAACAAAAACAAATCTTTCTATCCCAAGGTTAGAGGCACTCACATTAACTACATACTCTCCAAATATTTATAATATATTCATCTCACTATAACTGCTATATATATACAATTGCAAACTACTTCAGTTACAAGATTCAAATTGAAGTTTTTGATTCAACTAACAAAACAACTTTTGAGATATTTGATCAAGATGCCGAGAAAATCCTAAAAAAATCTACAGGAGATCTTGCTTAAAAATAAACTGAGGTACAATTTATTTAAATTATTGTAAAAATATTGATATTGTAGAAGGAATCCTACATGATTTGAAAAAAGAAGAAGAAGAAGGATTTTCCTACTTTATTTGAATGAATTCAATCTAAAGGATGGTTTTGAAAATTACATAGTTGCTAAGATTTTTGATGCACCTTCAAATGACAAAAAGGTATGGAAAAAAAATACACAATCCAATATGCTATATTAATTCCTTTTGCTGCACTATTCCAAAATTAGCCCAAAAAAATTATAAAAACATTTACAAAATTTGTCACATCATTGAAATTTAATATGAATGCAAATACCTATGAAAAATCTTAGCAATAAAGTCCAAACTTAGTAAGATCCAACCAAGAATCTCCCGGTGCCAACAAAAGGAAAAGTGGTGAAAGCTCAAAATACCCCTCAACAAGCTTTATAAGTGTCACCATACCACAATAACAAAGCATTGAAAAAACCAAAAAAAAAAATCGTAATGAAACTTTTGATCACATCACATAATAAAAATCAATAATATAAAAAGAATTAATATACTTTGATCAACTTTTGTAATACAATATTACTCCAAAGTTGTTTTAATTATTGCCCATTAGTTGAACAAAATAATTATAATAGATATGTGTGTACAATTTATAATTGTTATTTTTTATGATAAACTCATTAGTAACAAAGTTTTATGATAAATATGCTATAATATATGTATAACATTTGCAAAAAAAATTTACATAAAACATTACAATATTTTCCGTGCATCGCATAGGCAACTTACTAGTTTTTATAAAAAGAAAACATTTCTCATCTCTCATTTAGTCACTCTTCCCATATGCAGCCCAATCCAGGTCTGTGAGCAATCCTTCTACCTGGTCACCATTGAAATCATCCATCTCTCTCTACCTCTCATTTTACTGGAAACCCAAATCCTACTACGATGTCGGTAACTCAATCTGTCTCCTGGTAGCATATTTGATCCATCAAATTTAACACCAAAAAGTACGATTCTTAAGCGTAGTGGGTTTAATTTAATTTTTCTTGTTAACATTGATGCTAATATGAAGTTGATGCTACAATAAACCATTGTCATTGTAGCGTTGTTGAATTTTCAATTTATTTGGGTGTATTTTGTTAAAATTTGGATGTTTATGGTTGAAAACTAATTCTTGATATTACTAAATAAACAACATATTTCATTTAAATAATTCTAATTTTGGACTTACATAACTCAATGTCATGTTGCAACAGTTTAGATGTATATGGATATGTTGAATTTAGCTCAGTATGTTGCTATGTTAAGCGACACTAGCTATGTCAAATTGGGAAACAAATAATTATGCAAACTATGGACCATAGATAGGGATTGACAAGTGTTGAGGTACAAATTTTCGGGTCCTAATTTCATTAGCACACTCCCTAAAAAATACCCACACAGACCAATAAACCATTTTGAGACCACATAAATATTTCCCACATACTACCCAAATACTCTCTATATTATTGCCCAACTTGGGCTCCCACAAATATTCCTATATAAGCCCCATAAATTACCTTGGGTCCTCTCGCAAATATTATCCATTATATCCCACATATTATCTGTGAGGACAAAAGGTTCAGGGCATGTTCTTGGGCCTTGGGCCTGATCCGAGCGTATTTACTTGTCCGAGAAGGGTTTGGTAGTAATAACAATATCAAACTTAAAGGCTCACGAGCAAACTGTTGCAAGAGAGGCTGGTGGAAATAGTCCGAGGAGGGGTGTCTCCTCGGCTAAGTGAAGTGAAGGTCGTAGGGTACGCCATAGTGATTAAAAAGATATTCTAGAAGGTCTTATGGAGGAAGATATGTTTCACAAGGCTATAGAGAGGAAGAACGAATGAGAAAGATCTTAGAGAAAGCTGCTACCACCGCATTAAAGGCTCTACACCTACCTCTCTGGCCGCATTAATGAGGAAGTGACATCTGAACAGTGTTGATCAGCCTTACAACTATTGTTTGAAGACTTTAGGAGGGCAGTTGATGGGACAAATATCAAGATTGGTGATCTAATCTATACGTAAAATGGAGAGAAGGAGGAGGATAGTATAAAAGGAAAAGAAAAGCATTCAGGTAGGGGGATCGAAGAAGAAAGACAGAAAACACTGGACACATGAAGATCCATAATTGTAATCCATCTTAGGAAGGAAAGATAATACAAATCTTCCTCGGCTTGTGTCCGAGGAGAATTTCAGTTACATAAACTGTTCATTGTATGTGATGTGGTGATCTAGCTCATCATTTTTGTTATCTAATACCACTAAAACCTAGGTTTCAAGCTTACTCTCTACAAATTTCATTGTATTGGGTTGTTTGTGCCTAATCCCCTATTCTTATTGGGTTTGGGCGCAAATTGTGACCCTACAATTGGCGCCGTCTGTGAAAAATCTAGTGTTTTAGGAAGTGTAGCATTATGGTAGGCTCAGGTCCACACCATGACGTGACATAAAACTGGGAAGCTTCAGCCAACTATCTCTCATTTCTTCTCCAACCCATTCGATCAAGGGCTAAGGGCAGTCATAACCAGACCATGAAAGCTCCTGCAACAACTTGAAAATAGCTCATTATCTTGCCAAAAACGCGTACTTTCTGGTTCATGGACCAAGCACATGAAACCAAATGGGGAAACTTAGGAAAATGTGATAACTTAGGGAAATGTGGTTTGGAGGGCACCAAAGGGATCCCTAGCAGAGTTCCCAACAAAGGGCTCCAAGATTGACACTTAACTTGGGGTGATACAATTTGTCCTAGGGAGCTCTGATTCTAGTAGTAGCAAAACCAAGATTAGTAGCCTAACATATGCCTTAATCCCATTAGTTGAGGACAAATCAGTATTTAATACCAAGTCAGAACCCCAGCTGTTATTACCCAAAACAGCAAGAACATTCTAAAAGCTAAGCTTACCACTCCTGGTCCAAATCCTAGGAACGATTCTCTGAGGATTTTCTGAAGATTGAGGCTGATTTAGCAGAGATTATTTGCTAATCACTCCCTAAAAACTCAATTATAAATGGAAACTCCCCATCAACACTCCAACACACTAAGAGACACCAATAGGGAAGAACTCTCTGAAAAACTCCTCTATTCTCTTCTCCTTAATTCTCTAAAAGCTCTTAGTGAGGTTCTGAGTCTTTGAGTTCTTAGTTTCAGACTTGGAAACTAAGCTCTTCAGCTTATAGCTCACTAATACCTCTCACATCTTTACTTATAAGCTTTTACCCGTCCCTAGTAGAAAGTCTCAGCAGCTTTACTAAACATTCTCTCTCACTACTCATACTACCTGAAATGTCACTCATTACTCACTACTTATACTATATCCATGAGCATACCTTGGCACCATAATGATATTGCTGCACTAGCTAGAATCTCTCTCTCTCTCCCTTCATCTCACATTAAGTTTTCCTCATTATTTGTTATAATGGAGCCCATAATATTTATTTACTCATTTACTATTGAAGGTTATGATGTAATTGTTACTATAAAATTTTTCTCTCATATTATTGTATTAGAAGACTCTTATCCAAAGCCAATAGATGATGAGTTTGAAAATGTAGATACTTTCCTTAGTCTGTGAAATAGCTAACGGCTGGAGATTTATTCTGTTCTGTCTTATCTTACTGCTGAGACAATTTACTGCTGGGATATTTTACTGCTACTGCTGGACTATTTCTTGCAGTATGTTTTTTTATCATGCTGACGTGTCTGCTGTAGGAATTGTTTATGGGTCATCCTTGTCAGTCTCAACCTAAGCCCAAGGCATAAAATAAAGTGAATTCTTCTAATCTTCACCGATAGCCTTTAGGCCGTGCTTCAAGCCCATCGTCAAGTTTCAGTTTAAGCCCCCAACCCAACACAAATCTCATTTGTCGAAAGGGAGAACTTTTTCGCTCCCGACAACAAGTGTGATAATGGGAAAAACTATGGGATGGACCCGCATCATTGTGTGCCATGGATAGCGGTGGAATGATGTCATCGCAGAACATGTCATAATCACTATCGGACAACATACCATCAAATGCCTGAGGGACCTCCTCCTCTAAGGTGTGATCTTGCTCGTGTGTGGCCACGACTAGATCAAAACCCTCCAAGGTGGCCACGGCCTCAACTCTCTCCACATCCAACACCTCGCTCGCCATGCCCTACAATCAAATGCCCAAAATCTCAAATCCCAAAACCCTAACACTTTCTATTTCCTCTCCCAAAATCCCAAAACCACAATCAAATTATCATTTGGTGCACTCGCAAACTCTTAAAGGCAAACAAATATTATCCAAAACAAAGAGAGGGGTTTTGTACCTTTTGATTCGAAATTGAAGAAGCAGGTCGCAAAGTTCTTACTTGATATTGTCAAAGTCGAGATCGGCCTTGAATTGATATTGAGTAATCAAGTTTGATTTGGATTCTTAATGGGTGAATGGGTGATTTTAGCTTCGTATGAATTTCGACTTCAGATTCAAACTCAACTCTATTTTCTGATGAGAGAAGGAAGGGTTTGTCAAGGAGAGTGAGAGAGCGAGCGAGAGTGACAGTGAAAGCTAACAACACCATGGCGAATCAATATTGCTAAAGTGGAACTCGAGTTCACCATCACACGGAACTTGAGTTTCAATAACTCGAGTTCCACATGGCATTTTAAATTACGGAATTTCACGTCATTGAGTGCCACTGTGGATTTCACTAACTGACTCCAAACTCGTGTTACATGTAGAACTCAAGCTTTATGAACTCAAGTTACAAAATAGTGGTAGATTATTAAACAATTCCCGAACAGTGATAAATTGCTAAATATTATGCCAAATAATGCTATTTGGCCATTTTTGTCCTATGTTTAGCCTAGAATCACTTTTGCAGTCAACCTCTTCACTGAAAAGCTCAAGTAGATGCTAAATATTTACTTTAACGGAACAAGCTAAACAAGCTAAACAGGTAATCTCTCGCTAAATAATGGTTAAGAGAGACCTTTCCCCTTGTATTCATTGAACTTGATTTCACTGATTCATATAAAAAAAACATTTTTTAATATCATCCGTAAAAATCTACAGTCTGCCACCTTACGGTATAATCAAGTAAAATAAATGACTAATTAATTCCAGATTCAAAGGCCAGTCCACACCAATAACTTGCAAAATTGCCATCTACAGTCTAAAAATGGACCTTCAATTTTTGTCAGCACCTTCATCAAATTTAGCAGAGTTCACAACACGGAAATCCAGCTGCTTCTGATGCTTTAAGAGACGGCGTTCATCAAAGCTTTCCCATCCTTCAAACTGTAAGAAGCATGTTGTTATCAGGCATTATGATAAAAATGGCATAAAATGGACTACTAGACAAATGGATCAAGCATATGCACCTGCCGGAGGAGATCCATTGTAATTTCTGTGTTGTGTAGGTCCAGTGTTGAGAGCTGAAGGCACATCTTGAATAGTGTAGAAGGAAGTGATTTTAGCCCATTGTTACTGAGATGCAAAGCCTGCACAGGATTGGGATATTAGCATAAAATCATAAATACACCAACTTTGTACCACGTGCACCTGAAAACACATCATTTTTTTAAGATGGAGCTCAAGAAGTTGCCACCAGCTTTTCTTCTAGATAATATCTGCACTATCCTCATGTTTGTTTGTGTGTGTGTGTGTTTTCTTTTTAAAGATAGTGCCTCAAGAAGTTGCCACCAACTTCCTTTCCAGATATTATCCGCACTATACTGATGTGTATGCATTTTGAATTCTATCTCTTTGAGTAACAATTTGACTTAATAGGAGTCAAGAAGTTTTGTTGTAGGGTTGCCAACAAGTTCTAGCTCAACTGGCACCTCCTCCCCTTAAATGTTCTAGGTGGAAGGTGAGGTTGGTTGTGGGTTCAAGATTGTGTGCTTGGGTAATTTACCAATTAAAAAAACATAAAATGGTTTTGTTGTAGGTTGACAGGTAGAGTTAAGTACAACATTCAGTGTTGACAAAGATACAGTGGATACCTGAATTTTTTGGTGACAGGAATACATTGAATTTCAATAAAGTGAAAAACAACTCCTTGTCTTACAAAGACAATTGTAGTGAAGACAACCCTCCCAAACTATCTGTTGCTTTGTTGCTTATATAATTTAGGCTCAATTACTAGTTCGATCTCTGTTAGGTGTATAGTGGTGCTGTGAAATAACCATGTATTGTGTACAGGGAAGTAAGAGTGAGTGAGAGATGGACATTAGGAGTGGTAGTTAGTTGAGAGTGTACAGCTGTATTGGAGAGTTAATGCATCCATGATGGATGGACCCAAAGAAGATGAAGTCAGACCGATAGTGTTGGAATAGAAAGAAGAACCACCCTATTGCATGACAATAGAAGAAGATGAGGGAAAGAATGGGGAAGGCAAATGGTATTCAGACATCCTACAGTACCTCAAGGATGGGACATTCCCACCATTTGCAGACAAGAACGACCAATTGACCATCCGAAGGTTATCCACCAATTACATTATTTGTTGTGAAAGACTTTATAGAAGATCATATGATGGAATTCATCTCCTTTGTGTACCCGCTAAAGAGGCACAGTAGGTAATTGAGGAGGTTCATAAATCAAGTTATGGGCCACATATGAATGCACATATGTATGGAAGCAGTCCTTCCCATTGAGATGGGTGTCCATTCCCTAAGGACAGTATTGGAAAGTGAAATCCCTGAAGGAGATTGTTTGCAAAGTAGATATGACGTAGTTAACAGTTAGTTAGAAAGTGGGAAAGGGGTATAAAGGAGGGAATTGGTTACTGTAGAGAACCATGTAATGAGCGAAGTGTAATTCAGTCTTTTTGTTCCTTCTCTCTATCTTCCCTATCTCAATTCTCTCTGGAGGACCAGCTGGCCTCAAATTCAGCTAGAAACAGAACCCCTAAAACTCTGCACTTAACAATCTCCAACTAGTAAAGACTATTGTGGTGAAGACAACCATCCAATCCTTGGATCTTCTATCCGTTTGAATTTTAATGAATTTACTTGATGTGGCAAATGGAACTCACTTTTAAAGGTCATTATAGGTGTAAAAGTTTCAGAAACAAGTCAATTTTGTTAAAATTTAAATAGAGAGGAGATCCAAGGATGACATTGACTTGATTTGAAGTACCAAACTGACACAATTAATAGTTTATTGGAGGAACAAATTTGTAATTTAACGTATAATTTATTTCTAAATGTCCGGGACTGACAGCTCTGACAGTCCACAGGTTGTTGCACAACCCTCCTAAAACTGAGGTTTCTTATTTTTTGCATGAAAATTTTGGCTTATGGGCTAAATTTTCCATATAAATCCAGCTTACAGTGAATAGGAAAAAATAGTAGAAAGAATAGAGGGTGAAAGAAGAGAATCAATAATGCAAGTACAGACCTTCAAATCATGCAAATTGCCAAAAGTCTCTGGCAACTCTGACAGAAGATTTGATGAAAGATCAACCTGCACCATGTAAAAACCAAGAAAACAGTATAAGAAAGATATATACTATAAATATTTAGTATATAAAAGGGCCATTGCTTTTGTCTGGATTGCAATAGTTGGATCATCTACTTTACACCTCAGACAAGGGGAGAAAAGGGAGGGGAGGGGAGGGGAGGATTGAAAAAAGACAGACGCCAGAATCATACCTCAATAAGAGAATTACAGTCCCCTATACGTGCAGGAATGATGCTTATCCTGATCCAGAGAGACAATGCAACATCAATAAAACACAAATTATTGGTTATGAGCACGAAATACTCTTCTAAAAATTATTTCCTCAAAACATCATCGTCATGTAAAAGTCAAGAAACTTTATACATTCCAGAATGTCAGACTATTTGTTTATTTATTTTTTTGATCTTTGAAATATCCATAAATTTCTGCATTTAAGACATAAAAGGCATTGGGCAAAGAAAATTATATGGATGTTAACAATTTTGGTGCTTCCACCCCAAAATGCAAATAAGGAACTAAAGAATTACTTTTCTAATAATATATTAAAGCAGAAGCTGAGGGAATGTTAAATTTTGAAACTCTAAATTGTCACATAATGACAAGTAGTATAACTAATATGGTATAAATTTGCCAAGTGTCATAGCCAACTTTGTAAAAATAATTATCCTACTACTAAAAGACTCTTTAATATATATATATATATAAAACTCTTCCAGAGTGGTATCTCACTGACGGCTTGAGCCCTATTGGTAGGAGGCCTTCTTCACCCTCCACCTAAAAATACACACATTGAATGAGGGGGAAAAAGTCTAAGTGCTGCCACAATTTTTTTCTCGAAAATAAGAGTTTCAATAAAACTCTTCTTTACACTCATTCTAATTACTCCATAAATGCTTCGTCATTTTTTCCCCCAAATTGTTTTGAATGTTTTCGGTAATGTATAACAATGAGTGGTTTACAAATAACTTTCACCTACCACTGTTCATTTACAAATATACCTTGACCTGTAAAAATTAGACAGTGCGCAGCCAGCACCAATTTACAACAGAAAAAAAAAAAAAAAAAAAGAAGAAGAAGAAGTGTACAATATTAATGTAGTCTTCAATTTTGTAAATTTGATTTCACATATCAATGTGCTTGGTTTGGGATGTATCGTATTATTGTAAACAGTTAGGGTTTAATGAACCTATGTGGCAGAAATAGCACAATTCATTAAAAATCATTCTCCAAAAACAAATATCCAAGCCATTTCTTAAACTGAAAGTCTTAAACTCTGCTGCTCTATTATTTGAGAATAGTAAAATTAATGCAAAGTAAACAACCAAATCTAATATAATCTTTCAAGAGGGAAAAAACATAACAAAAAAATTCAGGGGATAAAGACCCAAGAACAGAGTCTAGCCATATATTCTAGTCCATCTGCACCACCAACAGGAAGCCATTTCTTTATTACTTCCAGAGATCTCTGCCTCCCATAGATGAGGTAAATTATTAGTTTTTTGTTTTTTGTTCTATACCTTCTAAAGTTTCTCAATATGAAGTTTTTAACTTGGAAATTTTCTATTTGACCAATTGCCAATTGGTGAATCTATGAGATTTGGAATCTGAAGATTGGTATTGGTTCATTTCGTTGGAATGGAGACTGGGACCTCTTACACCTGAAATTAGTTTTTGGTCATCAGGCGAGCAAATAATCTCTTCAAGCAAGATAGCAGATTGATCTCCAGGACCTGGACTATGCTTTTCATTATGAATTTTATGTCGAACAATTTTGTTATAGTATATTATTAGTATATTGAACTACCAACCTTTTCAGAATTGCCAATTATTCACTAATTTGCATTCACATTTTGATCAATTGTTATGAATTTTGGGAGTTAATATATATATATATATATATATATATATATATATATATGATAAGTAATTTTGGGAGTTAAATTTAAAACAAATAATTTATTAAATATTATTACTTTAAAATGAGAGGACAATTCTAGATCTAAAATTTCATTTCCTAAGAACTTTGTTTGAAGGGGTGTTGGCATGACGAAGTTTCTCCTTCTCAAACTTCTTAAAGTTTATTGATCATTGGAATTTTAGAGCTTAGCTATGATGTACATCCAGTATACTTCCTGTGTACATGATGCTTTCTGATTTTTTCCTATAAAACTTATTACTTATTTAAAAAAATGTTTTTTGAATTAAAATGCATGTGCATTGCACATGATTGCATTTTTTGCCAATTCAAGCAACAAAAGGCTAATAAAAGGATTAATTTAGGCTTTTCTCAAAGATTTTCTTTACCAAAAAAAAAAAAGATTGAGGAAGGCCCAAATTAGAAGAACAAGAGGTCAATTTGATTTCAATCCAAAGTTTAAGAGGTTCTATTGCATTTGACCCCTTTTTATTTATCTACACTGGTTTTCTTTTTATTGGTGCAATCTCTTCCTTTTTTCCCCAGTCTTTTCTGTATACATGTGCTTTGATTTAAATCTCTTACGTGTGCTTGATGGAGGTGGTTCTGGACACTCAATGAAAACACATTTACTTGGGTGACTTTTCTTTTCTTTTTTTTTCTTTTTTTTATGACAATAAGAATTGCATTACTTATAAAATAAATAAAAACAAATATATCGCGTTGACAAAATATATAATCTTTTGGTTTGCACTTTGCAGGGATAGTAACTAAAAACCATAATGAAATGCAAATGCTCAATCAACCAAATTACATGAATCTATTAAATCAATGACACAATATTTAAAAATGAACATTAAGAAAAGTAGCAGCGCATTGTGCATACAGGTTAAATCATGCAGGGGAATTAATTTCTTTTTTAAAGAAAAATAAAAATATGGCAATGAATCAGTTTTGACATCTTCCAATGCCCATTAAGAAAAACTTATCTTTGCCCAAAATAATTAATTACTGCATGCACATTACCTGTTATTATTGACCTTCAAGACCTCAAGCTGAGTCAATAGACCTATTTCAATTGGGAGGCTAGTCAAACTGTTGTTTGCAACATGAAGTTGCCTCAGTGAAATTAGCTCACCCAGTGAAGATGGTAAACTTGTTAAACTGCATTAGCCATACAAGTCATAATAATTAAACATGCAGCATGATGTAAAGAGATCCAAATATCACAAACTCAACCCAAAAACCTTAATTCCAACCAATTGGTATTGGCTATACAGATATCACAAAGTAAACAAGGGAGTAGGGTATAACCTCTTCATACAACTTTTTAGGAAAATAATCTGACCATTACAAGCAACATCAGATAACCAAATACCTACTTTTACTGAGATCAAACCATTGCTTAAGCAAGGTGCTTCACTTAGCCCGAATAGGCTTGACAATCGTAAACTTCTTGAAAGACAATAAAAATAACCTATCTAAGACAACAGCAAAACAACAACCAAGCTTTAGTTTCAAAATTTTGGGTTCGAATATATATCCTCAATAGACTAGTCTTAGTCGGTCACATGTATTCTTCTACCCATTCTATTCCATATAAATTCATAGTCTATGTTACTTTCTTAATTCATGTCTTTTTTTTTTTACTACTTCTATTGATGTTATTTTTTGTCTTTATCTAACTTTTTTTTGTTCTCTCAACTTAAATCAACCCACTCTTTCTCACTAGTGCATTAATTGCTCTCCTCCAAACATGAACAAACCATCTCAAGCAATTTCCCTTATCTTTTCATCAATAAGAGCACCCCTATCTTTAAGCGAACTTCCTCATTTCAAATCCTATTATTCCTTATATTTCTATACATCTTAGCATTCTCATTTCAACTACACTCATCTCCTTAATAGCCTAACATTCAGTACCATAGAGCATAGCTGTTCTCATAGCAATCTTATAAAATTTTCCCTTTCAACTTGATAGGTATTCTTAAATCACACATGTATCTTGATGTACTTTTTCACTTCAGAAACCTTATACTTATCCTATGATTAACAACCTTTTCGATCTATCAATCTTTATAAATTATTGATTCAAGATATTTAAAAGCTCTCACACTTTGGTACCTCCTAACCATCAAGCCTTACAGCCCCTTCATGATTTTATAAGGAAGAAGATAAGCAAATAGTAATGTGTTTTCCTTGTCTCTCTCTATAACAATTGCATGTATTAGTGCAAGATGTGGGACACCTTTCCTACTCCTACTTTCCAAACACACTTCATGCATAGATATCTTTGGCATTACCTAGAATGTACATAGAAAGACAAAAGACTTTCGTGGTTTATACTTTAGAGTGAATAATAGGTCATATAAAAAAAGAGAGTACTCACTGGTTTTGGTTCAGAGATAGAACTGTCAGATACTTCAGAGATTTTAGTGCTTCCCAGCTGATGGATTCGTCCGTTATAGAATTTGCATTGAGGAACAATTTCTACAAAATTTTGAGAATAAAGTAGTAAAGTTTATTAAATTCAAAGCGGTTGTAAATCAAATTTAGAAGAAAGAAAGGAGTTTGCTTACTTGAATGGAACTCAAACAGCCAACTTGAGCAGGTACATCTTGAACAGAGTTATTGCTCAAATCAAGGACTCTTGCGGAAGGTCCACAAGCCCACACTTCATCAGGGATGGCCTTTAAAATTTTAAAATACAAGAATAATGGGAAAAAGTTAACACACGGAAGAATTTAAACCAACTTTTATGGATTCAATAAAAGTAAGAATGTCAGAATTTTTTTTCTTTTTGTCATTGACAAACTATAATTTGATACTGGAGAGTAGTATGTTAAAAATGAAAGAAAATCTAAACCAATATGTTGCCTACCAGCTTAGGTTCTTGCAGTGTATTCTCTTATCCTTTTGACGCTGTCACAGGCTTGAAGATAAACTTGGGCAGGTCAAAGCTAGTGCTGGTGGGTCAGATCCTACAAGTTGATGGGCTGGCAGATATTCTTGGTTGTAAAGTGTCACATTTGCAGTTGAAATATTTGGCACTACCCCTTGGCGCTCGTAGGGCACAAACTGTTTGGGATGGCATTCTGTAATGGGAAAAAGTGGGGTGGGCTGGAAAAAAGTTTGACTTATCCAAGGGAGGGCAGCTCACCCTGATCAAGAGTACGCTTTCTAGCCTTCCTACTTGCCTCATGTCATCATTTCCTCTAGTAGCTGGATTAGCAAATAGAATGGAGAAACTTTAAAGAGATTTTTTATGGGGAAGTATGGGGGATGGTTCAATTTCCATTTAGTCAATTGGAACTCCATTTTCACCCCAATCCAACAAGGAGGCTTGGGGGCTTGGAGTTTACTGACCTTCAATCAAGCCTTTCTAGGCAAATGGTCATGGCAATGCATGGTGGAAACAGACTCTCTTTAATGAAATCAATAAATATGAAATATGGTAGTGCCTGGGGAGGATGGTGTTTAGATGTTGGGAAGCGTATTCATCATGGATAGACTACTTTTGCAAGATATGTTAGATTAGACGTGGGGGGTGGCATAAGGGTACATTTTTGGCATGTTTATTGGTGTGAGGGTGATGCTTTCAAGAAAAGATACCCAGAGCTTATCGTGATAGCTAGAAATAAAGATGCTACAATGGCGGAGTATTTGGACGCATCCAATGGCAGTGTGCATTGGATTCCTTCTTTTAACAAGCAACACATGATTTGGAGTTAGAATCTGTAGCTCTTTTCTTAGATGAACTATATTCAGCAAAGGTTTATCCAGGCTGAGACAATAAGTGGCCCTAACAACCGTGATGGTGTTTGTAGTTGGGGATATTTTAGTTTTTATGAAGATAAAAATGATTTCGTGGAATGTTAGAGGTTTAAATGATCCTCGGAAACGTCTTGTAGTGAAGAACTTGTTGCGGGATTGGAAGTGTGATGTTGTCTGTTTACAAGAGACAAAGATTGCTAGTATGAATAGACAGCTGGTTTGTAGTTTGTGGGGCTGCCCATATGTGGACTGGGCTGTCTTGGAGGCTGATCGGACGGCTGGTGGTATTTTGCTTATGTGGGACAAAAGGGTTTTGGATAAGGTGGAGATTATGGTTGGTCTATTCTCAGTGTCGGTAAAGTGGAAAGGGGTGGGGGATGGGTTTATTTGGGCTTGCTCAGGCGTTTATGGCCCAAATGAGAATGTTGAGAGGGGTCTAATGTGGGATGAGCTAGTGGGAGTTCAGCAGTGTTGGAGGATTCCGTGGTGCTGCTTTGGGGACTTTAATATAGTTCGCTTCCCTAGCGAGCGTAGGGGAGAGACTCGTTTGTCCGCGGCCATGGAAAAATTTTCTGAATTTGTTGAGGATCTCAACTTGGTTGACTTGCCTTTGGAAGGAGGTAGCTTTACTTGGTCCAATGGTTCTGATCAACCAATGATGTCTAGGATTGATAGAGCCTTGGTCACTCCCGATTGGGAGGATCATTTCCCAGATGTTACTCAAAGGATCTTACCCCGTACTGTCTCAGACCACAGTCCAATTCTCTTGGAGGCAAGGGGAATGGCAAGGGGGAAGAGTCCTTTCAGATTTGAAAATATGTGGTTGAAGTCGGAGGGATTTGTGGATAGAGTTCAAACCTGGTGGAATCGACATTCCTTCGTAGGTACTCCTAGTTTTGTGCTGGCAAAAAAATTAAAGGCTCTGAAAGAGGACATTGTGCAATGGAATCGTCGAGAGTTCGGTAATGTAGCGCGTCAAAAGAAGCAATTACTGGAGGAGTTGATAACCCTAGACGCCAAGGAGGGGGATGTAGGTCTCTCTGATGGGGAGATTGTTCATAGGGCTGGTTTGAGATCCCAGGTGGAGCATCTTCTTTCATTAGAAGAAATTTCTTGGAGACAAAAATCTAGGATGTTATGTATCAAGGAGGGGGATAATAACACCAAGTTTTTTCACAAAATGGCTAACTCCCATAGACGTTCTAATCATCTAAGGGCCTTAGAGGTGGATGGGGTGGTCTTTGAAGAGGCCTCCGAGGTAACTCTTCAAGTTGTACAATTTTATAAAAATTTGTACAAGGAGACTGAGGAGTGGAGGCCTTTTGTGGAGGGTTTGGAGTTTGATCGCATTGAGAACAGGGAAAGGGTTTGGCTTGAAAGGAAGTTTGAGAGAGAGGAGATTCTTCAAGTTGTTAGGGATCTGGAAGGGGACAAAGCTCCAGGTCCGGATGGGTTCACTATGGCGTTCTATCATCATTGCTGGAAAGTAGTGGAGAAAGATGTCTTAACGGTCTTTGAAGAGTTTTTCCATCATTGCAAGTTTGAAAAATCCCTTAATGCGACCTTCATTGCTTTAATTCCTAAAAGGAATGGTGCTTCCAATATTAGAGATTTTCGTCCTATTAGTTTGGTGGGGAGTGTGTATAAAATTCTGGCTAAGGTCTTGGCTAATCGTTTGAGAGTGGTTTTAGATCAATTGATTTCTGAGAATCAAAATAGCTTTGTGGGTGGAAGACAAATCCTTGACTCGGTTCTCATTGCGAATGAGTGTGTGGATAGTCGTGGGAAGAGTAGGGTCCCTGGAGTCATTTGTAAGCTCGATATGGAGAAAGCCTACGATCATGTGAATTGGGAGGCTTTGTTGTATCTGCTGAACAGGATGGGTTTTGGAGTGAAGTGGTGTAAGTGGATCCGTTCTTGTATATCCACAAATTCATTCTTACTGTTTGATTAATGGGTCCCCAGCTGATTTCTTTGGTAGCTCAAGGGGTTTAAGACAAGGAGATCCGCTATCTCCTATGCTATTTTTGATCTTGATGGAGGTGCTTAGTAGGATGTTGAGAAGAATGGAGGGAGCTGGCTTGATCCGTGGTTTTAATTTTGAGGGTAGGAGGGATGGTGGGGAACGTGTTTCACATCTATTATTTGCAGATGATACTATCCTCTTTTGTGATGCAAATGTGGAGCAAATTCTTCATATTCGGTTGTTACTCCTTAGTTTTCAGGCGGTAACAGGTTTTGAAGGTCAATGTGCATAAGAGCGAAATGGTTCCTATAGGGGAGGTTGGTGATGTGCATGCTCTGGCGGATATATTGGGCTGCAGAGTTGGATCTTTACCTATGTTGTATCTTGGCATGCCGCTGGGGACTCCTCACAACTCCCCTTCAATTTGGAACACAATTTTGGAAAGTATTAACCGGAAATTATCTGGATGGAAGAAGTTGTACTTGTCTAAGGGGGGTCGTTTGATGTTACTCAAGAGTACGCTTTCTAGTCTTCCGACTTACTTTCTATCGTTGTTCTCAATTCCTACTCATGTGGCTAATAAAATTGAAAAGATGCAAAGGGATTTCCTGTGGGAGACGCAAGATTCATTTGGTAGGATGGGACAAAGTTTGTGCGCCTATAGCCAATGGTGGCTTAGGGATAAGGAAACTCACTACCTTTAATAAGGCTTTATTGGGGAAATGGTTGTGGCGGTTTGGTAAGGAAGAGGTCGTTTATGGAGGCGGGTAGTAGCTTCAAAATATGGGGAAGATTGGGGGGGATGGACCTGGAAGCTGGGTAGGGGAGCTCATGGGTGTGGTTTGTGGAGAAGCATCCGTATGGGTTGGGAGGATTTCGATAAAATTGTCGGTTTGTGGTTGGGTTGGGGAATAGGGTGAGGTTTTGGACGGGATGGGTGGTATGGGGATCAACCTTTTCAGTTGGCTTTTCCTAGGCTGTATGGCATTGCCATTGATAAGGAGGCTTCTGTTGAAGCTTCTTTGCATAGGCAGGGGGCGGAGGATAGAAGATCTTGGAATGTTCGGTTTAGTAGATTCTTTAATGATTGGGAGATGGATGAAGGGCTGCGGTTTCTTCGTATGTTGGGTGCTATAATCCCTCCTATGGATGTTGGTGACCGGATGAGCTGGAAATTGAAGCGTAATGGGGCTTTTGACATCCGGTCGTACTATTACAAATTAAGAAATTCTCCTTCAACTATCTTTCCTTGGAAAGCTATTTGGAGAGTTAAGGCCCCTAGGCTAGTTTCTCTTTTTGTTTGGTGTGTAGCTTGGAATAAGATCCTAACGGGAGACAATCTGAGATTGAGGAGATTGGTTTTTGTGGATTGGTGCATTATGTGCCGTCATGGTGGAGAGACAGTAGATCACCTTCTTCTTCATTGTGAGGTGGCCTATCGGTTATGGAGCTTTGTTTTCATAACTTTTGGCTTGGCTTGGGTTATGCCTAGTTCGGTTCCAGACTTGCTTTTTGGATGGTGGAATTGGCTGGGGATGCATTCGTCTCAGATCTGGAATTTAGTCCCGTTGTGCATCCTTTGGTGTATTTGGAAGGAGCGGAACCGGAGGACTTTTGAGGATTTGGATAGCTCTAGGGATCAGTTGCTTGCTTCTTTTTGTGGAACTCTTTTTGATTGGTCTCGGGCGTGGGGACTCACGTCTAGTGATTCCCTCCCTGCTTTTCTTTGTTCCCTTCTCCTTTTGTAATTTCTTTGTTGTTTGGTTTTCTCTCTTGTTTCTCTTTGTTTTCTTTTTCTTGTATTTCTGGGTTGCTTTGTGTTTTTTAGGCATAGAGTAACCTTCGTATATATATCATTCTTACTTATCAAAAAAAAAACAACCGATCACATGAGGAAAAGAGTTATTATAATTATGGATTGGTGTTGTATGTGCAAATCTGATGGGGAGTCAATGGGTCACTTATTTCTTTATTGTGAAGTTGCGAGAGACCTACAGTCGCTTATCTTGTGTTTGTTTAGGGTGCATTGGGTAATGCTGAGGACTGTTCTAGAAGTTTTGGCTTGTTGGATAGATTCCTTTAGTAAAAAAGCAAGTTCATAGACTTGGAAGATTATTCTGTTGTGTTTAATGTGATGTATATGGAGAGAGAGAGAGAGAGAGAGAGCAGGATGCAAGAACATTTGAAAGATGGGAATCATCGGTAAGTCAATTTAAGTTTATTTTTCTGTGATCCTTCTTATATATGTGGGGATATGCTGCCAGATCTACTGTTTCTTCAGATTTTTTTAGCTTTTCTTGATAATTTGAATTTTCTACATTAACTTTCTTGCATTCTACTTTGTATACATCCTGTGTACATGGGTAGCACCCCATATTATGGATTTTAATGGAATTATTTTCTATCTTACTCATAAAAAATATGTTCCCTACAAGAGCCAAAAACCTCTTTATTTTTATAAATAGAATAAAAAACTCAGCCAGACTAACTACTTCCATCAGCATAAAAAATTATCTCAATACAATATGGTTGAGACACATTTGTTAGTTGTTACAGATAAGGCCATCATGGCTGCAAATTTTTCCTACAGAATGCACATTCAATCAACAACGACATCCAACAACACTGATGCCTGATTTTTTTTTTAATTTATTTTTGATAGGTAAGTTACACACACATCCAGTAAGTCTCGAAGCTAAGGAGAAGGTGGCAGTTGAGCTAGAACTCATTGGCAACAACACAGATGCCCGATACCCAACTAAATTTAGTTCTATTTATAACAAATTTAGACATATTAATTAGATTCCAAGAGATATTCAGCAAGGTGGAAGTTAGTAAGAGTAAACCAAGTCCATAATAAAGAAGAACCATTATTGATTGGTACCTTCAAGTTGCATTGAGACAATGCTACAACTCCAGTTGCCTTCCATCGTTCTAATCTGTTTTTGTCCACAGGAACTTGCGGCTTCTCCAATTTATTATTAGCATTTTCAACTCTCCTTGGTACACTCTGAGCTTGTTTTAGTATTGGTCCATCCTAATTCATTCAAAAACAAACCCTAAATTTAATTAAACAGCTTACTGAAATTTCAAATTTCCATTTCTTTTTTTTAGTCTCTGTACACGTAAAAGAAGTGGAAATGTACGATGTACGTACCCCTTGGTGCAAACCCTGAGAGGCCATGAGCATGACCTTGGCACCACCGGTGACCTCCGATGCTCTCAACGTCATCGTATCGACCAAAACCTTCCCTATCCACAAAGATACAAGTTTCATTCTAGAGAGAGAAAGCGAGAATTCAGAGAGAGAGAGAGAGAGATGGAACCTTTGAAGATGAGCTTTTGGCCACGAGTGAGGACATTGGTGAGGGGTTGGAGAAGGGATTTGAGGTGAGTGATGGTGGAGTCGGGTGAGAGAGTGAGCGGAATTGATCTGCCGCTGAATTTGATTGAGATCGTTATGTCCTTGCTCTCGCCTTTGCCTTTGCCTTTGCCTTTTTCATTCGGATCGGCTGCACCGCCCTCCTCCATTGCTGTGCTTAATTTGTGTTGTCTGTCTCTCAGCTCTCAGCTCTCAGGGAGTATCGTATCGTATCCGAGAGCGCCTAGGGGCTGCACTGGTATTTCACTTTTTATCTTTTGTTCTTTGAAAATTCTTTTCTTTAAAATATTTTTTTAAGCAACACTGTTTCTTTTTTTCTTTTTTTGGTGTTTGGTTATATTAATTTTAAAAATAAGGATTTTTTTTTTGGACTTTGGAGTCTTGAATTATTATATATAGATATTAAATAAATAAATAAATTCATCACTTTAAATTAAAATATTAATTCTTCTAAAAATTAAAATATTAATACAAAACAACTAAACCCAATCTAAAACATTAATACAATTTAAATAAAATTCCACTAATAAATATAATAAAAACAAGAGTGCAACAAGAAAAACTAAATCAATAACCAAAAAATATTAAATAAATTTACATGTTCACGTGCATATAATGAATCTCCAAGAGGACACTTGAAAGCTTTTTGTGCGCAACTTTTAACAATTTTGAGGCGATTCTTTATTTTTGAGAGATAACGTGATTTTATAGATTTTTTTTTTAATGGAATCATTTTAGAGGTTTGAGGAGTTATTTTTGTCCATTTCAATGGTATAGAGAGTATTTTGGTCATTTTACTAGTCTTAGATATATTTCATACATATTAAAATTGTCAAAGTTATTTTAGTTATTTTAGATATTTATAGGTTATTTTGGTCATTTTGAAGATTTAAGATATTTAGGACATCTTGGAGGATTTTATGGTATTTTTTGGTGATTTTTTTTTATCATTTTAGAAGTTTGTTGAGTAATTTGGTCATCTTAGGAAATTTTTTTTGTTGTTGTAATTTTAGAAGTGTAGGGTATTTTTTTTTCATAATTTTGAATGTTTTAGAGATATCTTGGAAATTTAAGAAGTATTTGGGTCATTTTGAAGATTTTGGATATTTTTGTAATTTTGGAGGTTTTTGTTTTCTTAAGTCTAAATGCATATAATAATAATAAAAAGTCTAAAAGTGTTTTAGTCATTTTAGAGGGATGGGTAACTAAAAAGTAAAATTGTATTTCATAAGACTGTGTTTGGTAGAGCAAATTTTAGGGAGGATGAAAAAAACGATGAGGGAAAACTTTTTGGAATGTGTGGGAGCGGGAGCGGGAAAAAAGATGGTGGAAACCAAGTGTTTTCTCTTTAGGCCCATCAAAAAGCTTTCTCCCCAAAATGGGGAGAAAACTTGGGTGGGGGGGCGGGGGGGAGATTTTTGGGGCTGAGCTGACGAAAATGGCCATGTGCACTATGCATATGGCTTTCGTCCATGCCCAGTGCTTTTTCTTTTTTTCTTTTTTCCTTTTCATACAATTGCTCTTTTTATTATATATATATATATATATATATATATATATATATATATATATATATATATTTTTACCACTTGCACGTACACAATTCTTTTACTAAAACAAATGTGTTACTTTTTTGTTTGCACATTCACAATTTTTTTGCTAAAAAAATGTGTTACTTTTTTGTATCATTTAATGGAAATATAATTGTAAATTTATACCAACTTCACTTTTCCATCCTCGTATTTTTCTTCTCAACCAAATAAATATGTTTTCCATCTTTCCACTTTTTCATCATCCCAACCAAACACAAATGGGAGAAAACTAAATCTCTTCTATCTTCCCACTTTTCTATTCCCTTCTCATTTTTTATCCTCCCACTTCTCCACTCCTTCAACCAAACAAATTGTAAGAGTTTTTCAAGAGATAAAGATCATCATCTAGAGAGAGAAGAAAGAAGAAGTGCCAAAAAGAAACAAGTTCGTCTAAGAAGAAGACATATAATCTAAATACAAGAGCTCATAGATGACAGATGAAGACTTAGAAAATTCCAAAGTATTTTTTAAGAACAAAGACAGTTACACTATGATCAACCATTTCGAGACGTGGGGGTGAATTCCTGAAATTCGCTCCTATGATGATAGTGACACCTAACAAGTAGACCCACTATAAACTCTTTATGAAAGGGATCAAACCTCACCAAGCAAAGGTATGCACAACGATTCATTCAACTTCTCATACTTGAGTCCTTACGAGAGATACTAACTTAATTGTTGGATGGTCCTTGGCCGGTACTGCACTAGTTAACTTTAATAAATTTTTTTCTTTTTCAAGTTGTTGATCCACCATCGTTCAGAACATCCAGCCTACTGATATCATACCTCATCAATTTCAATCTTAAAGATAATTTTTTTCCTAATAAATGGCAAATAATATCGTTTTGACCAAGTTTTACAGCCATAAACACTCAAAAAATGAGGAATTCATTTTTTGGAAAATGTTTATCATTGAAGCAAATGAGCTTGGACTTGTGTTCGGTTGACATGGCTAAAATATTTACTAAACAACTAAAGATCTACGAAAGACCTATTACTAAGGGACGACAACCAAAGGATGACAACCATCTTTGTCAATCTATGACACAGCCACCATCATGTAATCAACTTCTTGTTGATCCAAGGTGGTGGTTGCAGTTGCCAAACAACAAGATCGAGAAGTAGGTTTTGGTTGTCGGTAGCGGTTATAAAAAGAAGATAGTTGAGGTGGCGGCCAACATTGTGAGAGGGAGAGAGAATAATACACACACACACACACATATATGATGGTGGACCAAAAGTTGGACTATCTCCTGTTTGTCCATAGGGTCGTCCAAGTCCAGAAAGGTTGTCCCAATCCGAGAAGGCTATCCAAGTGTAAGAAGGTCGTCCAACATGGAAGCACCTAGACAACCTTCCAGCACTTAGAAATTCTCAGGGTAAATTTATGTTCAAAAGCTTATAATCCGACCACGTTCTACTATTATAAAATATGAGCAAAATCCTTAGTCATCGTTCTAACTTCCCACTAAATTCTTAACTTCGATAGCAGTTGTGGAAGTTAAGTCTGAACCTTCTAACTTCCATCCACGTTGAGGAAGTTACTAAACAAGCAACAACTCCAAAGCTCACAATAAAATGACTCATCCATATCAAGTAAAGGTAAGTTTCCACCACTCCTAAAGTTGGAATTCTTGAGTTCTAGAGAGAAAACTAACTGAAGCATCGGAGGGTTCTTGGCCGGTTCACCCCGGTCACCTTTGATCTTGTATTTCTTTTTTTTTTTCAAGCCTTCCAAGCAACCACTAGCCCATTAAATCTCGGAGCATTCAGCCTACTGATTTTTTGTTCATCATCAATATATATATATATATATATATATATATATATATATATATATATAGTGTATTGGTGAAAATGAACAATAACTGAATAGAGGTATAGAGTTACTGTTCATTTGTTATTTCTAAATGATAAACTATTGAGCTTGATGTGGAATACTTTTAGGAGTATTTAATTATTAATATTTTTTTACCCAATTGCAAGTTTGATTAGCCTAATGAGAATGCTCTCAATTTTGTAACTAATCACTTGTAATTTTTATTTATTTTTTTTATGAAAAGGCGTAATGTATTTGTATTTTCAAACACAATGCAAAGCATCTTCCATATTAAAGTTACGTATAAATAAGGCAAAAATACAAAACTAACACTCTAACTTTCAATCTTTTTCATTTAAGTCTTCTAACTTTAAGTTTTATCAATTTAGTCATCTAACTTTCAATTTTTGTCAATGCAGGATTCCGTTAAACCCTAGTTATGGGTTGCCGTTAATGTCCTAAAACGATGCCATTTTCCTTTTTTTTTGGAACTAAAAGAAAAAATCTGTAAAAAAAGAAAAAAGAGACCCAAATCCCTAACGTACTAAGAGCTTGGGGTTTTCGAAGGAGATCTTGAGGGTGCAGTTGGAGAAGGAGTTGTGAATTTGGACAGGCTCGATGCTGTTGAAGAGGATCAAGAGACCCGTGTCCGCCATGTAATCGAGCAACTCAATTTGGTGGCAAAACAGCTCCCGCAGTGGCTCGAGGTCCTCCGGAGCCGGCATCGGCCTCAACTTCACATTCTGTTTCAGCTGCTATATTCCGAAATACCGGGGAACAAAGGCCAGCTCCCGTCTTCTTGGTTTTCTTGCTTTTGTTGTGACACCTTTGCTTTTGCTTTTGCTCTTAGTACGTTAGGGATTTGGGTCTCAATGTTTCTTTGTTTCGTTTTTTTTTTAACAGATTTTTTCTTCTTTTAATTTTGAAATTATTAAAAAAAAAGTTAACGGAAGCTCATAACTGAAGTTTAACGAAATTCTGCATTGACAAAAATTGAAATTTAGAGGACTAAATTGACAAAACCGAAAGTTGAAAGACTAAAATGAAAAAAAGTGAAAATTAGAAAGTTAATTTTGCATTTTTTTGCTTATAAATAACTACCATGCTTCCACCAATTTTAAGTCATCTTTTGCTATAAAGACATAAAATATTGACAGCAACAATACTGGGAAAAAAGAAAGGTACTAATAAACATCAATACTTCTTAATATTTAATTTTATTATTACTATTATTGTAGATCCAGCCAGATGCCAGATAAAAGTCAAACAGAATCAAAAGCCGGAGCCAATCTGTGATCGTATGGAAGTTGGACTTTGAGACGCGGATTTTGACAGCTCTGAAGTGAGACTGTTGAGTGTAACAAAGATGGGCAGAGATGGCATACTGTGTAATGAGAAGATGCCTAAAACAAGGAATAACAATTCTGGTTTCACAGAGGGTGTCTCTAGGTTCTTCTGTTCCATTCCCCAGCCCAATCAATCAGCATATGGATGTGGCCCATGTGGGCTGTTTTCTTTTCTTTATTTCATTAAAAAAAAACCCACCCTCCACTTTCTTACCCTGAGACTGAGACCATGTGAAACTTTTCAGAACCCACCCACATGGTGGTGGGTTTCATCTTTAACCTTTAGCTTTTGGAAACAGCCGATTCAGAACTATGAAACACGCCTTGTCTCCCCTACAGTAATTATCAATGGTCCCAGAACAAAAACTGCAGCTCTGTTTTATTATTGATTTTTCTTCCATATTGTTGGGCCTTGGCTAGGGCCTAAGGTTAAGGTGTAGTGTAGCAAACTAGTAGTAATATTCATTCCCAATTTGTGGTACTGTCAGCAGGGGGAAACACACAAAGTCAAGTGCCATTAATGGGCGGAATGGAAACTATCACGCTCCCATCTTGACTCAATGCGTGAAATATTGTTAAGCGTAGCCAATTAAAGACCCGCATAAATATTTCTCCATTATAATGTCATACAGAGGAGCCTGCAGTCAATTACTTCAAATTTACAAGTATAATGCAGAATTGTTATTCAAGTTTCCCGGGAAAACATTCTCAAAAAAAAAAAAGTTTCCCGGGAAAACAAAAAATAAAAGACGTTCAATAATTTGCACGAATGGTATATGATTAAATACATCACAAACCCATTTTGGGATAAAAATACTGTAGTTCTTAATGCTTCATTAAGTATCACATTGAAAATTGCCCTCTATTAATTGTGTAGCTAAATGCAATCGAATCGTGGCACCATGGAGACCATTAAATTTGGGAAATGGACCCGGGGATTGCAAATTTTCATAACGTAAAGTAAAGCATCGTAGAAGTAGAAAGAGAAATGAAAAGAAAGAAATCCCACTCCGCATATATTACACAGGGAAGAGACTGAACATTGACCAGGTCACCCATGACCCAAAAAAGAATAAAAAGAAGAATATAGTAAAATATATAATTTAGGGTAAATAATCCCATCCACTAAACAGGACATCTCATCTATAATTAGGCTAAGTCATCCCATCTAATAATCACAACCTCCCATCACTCATAAACCCCATTTAAGCAAAAACAAACCCACACCTCTACCCTCAACTACCTTAACCAACCCAAAAGCCCCAAACTCTCCTCCCCCCAACAAAACAATCTCAACACTTCATTCATTCATTCATATGTATTAAAAAAACCAAAAACAAAACCGCTTTTCAGCTTCCCAACCCCCCACCCCAGCCCCCCAAAATAAAAAAAAAAACAAAAACACATAAATAAAAAGTCTCTCTTTTGTTTGTTTTCAGCATTTTCAGGAATCCGAATTCCTCAGATTTCTAAATCACCACCCACAAAACAAATGTGGCGGTCGTGGGGTAAATCAACGGTTAAGATTCACGACACGTCATCATCACCATCTACCCACTTCGCTTGCTCTTCCTTCAAAGACCTACCTGACCTCTGCTTAGACGACGAGGAGTCCGACTCCTCTTCCTCTCAATTCTCCACCTCAAAAAAACCTTTACCTTCCATTTTCCACCGAGTCCGACTCGCCAACTCGCTCCTCCGCTCCTGGTCAACTCGCCCACCCGAGTCCGTTTTCTATGGCCAATCCGGGCCGTCGATTTCATTCCCCGGCGCAGAGAAACGAATCGTATTGTACTTCACCAGCCTCCGCGTGGTGCGGCGCACGTTCGAGGACTGCAAAACCGTCCGATCTATTCTGCGAGGGTTTCGCGTCTCGATCGACGAACGAGATCTATCCATGGATTCCGGGTTCCTAAGCGAGTTACAGCAGATCCTCGGTCAAAGAAAGTTGACGTTACCGAGGGTTTTCATTGGCGGTAGATACGTCGGAGGCGCGGACGAGATTCGCCAGCTTCACGAAACCGGCGAGCTCAAGAAAATCGTACAAGGCTTGCCCGCAGTGGAACCTGGCGTCTGTGACACGTGTGGCGGTTATTGTTTTATTCTCTGTGACGAGTGCCACGGTAGCCATAAGCTGTACAACGACAAAACTGGCTTCATGTGCTGTATCGCGTGCAATGAGAACGGTCTCATCAGGTGCCCTTCTTGTTCTTGCGCGCTTCTCTGATCCGTCTCTATTAATTTTTTTTTTTATTCCTAAAATCTTTTTTTAAAATAGCAAAATTGTATTTCTTTTTTCTTTTTTTTTTTGGGGGATATTTCAGTTTTGTAGTTTTTGTGTTTTTTTTTTTAAAAAAAAAAGCTTTAGTTGGGTGTGGAAGCATGTGTTTGGTTGGAAAACATAAATGAGCCAGCCACACAACATGTGCCCATTGAAATGTTGTTCAAAGATTATATGAGCTAACTCTGATTAGTTATTTTTATTATTGTTTTTTTTTTTTTATGAATTAAGGTAGTGTGGTGACATGAAAAAGGAGAAGACTGTTTGTATATATATTTAGTAAATTTGTACAAATTTTTTTTATTTCTTTGGTATTAAATATTGTGTTATTAAAAAGAAAGAAATCTTTTAGTATTTTTGAAATTTTCAGAGAGTAATGGGTTGAATGATGTGCCATGGTTTATTATTAAATAAAAGTTTCATCGCACTCAGATCAGAATCATTTGTGATTGTCATCAATTTCGTCTGAGAATTATAAAATTCCAGCGCCGCCTTACGTGTAATATTATGGAGGCTTTTAATACTGGCCTATAGGGCACATGGGCTTTTAAAAACTCCTGCTGATTTGTGGTTTGGCATGAGCATGAGTATGACAATGCAGAAGGTGGCATGGCATCTATGTAATGTGAACGAGGAATTGATTGAATTCAATGAATCCCTTCGTCTTTGCCACTTTCTTTTTGTCTGAATTCTGACTTGACCCCAGAGCTTGTTGGAGATAAGGGTGGGTTTTCTTTAACTGAAATTATGGAATACGTCTTAAATTTTTGGCATGGGAACTATAGAAATTCAATGTTTGTTCTTTTAATAAATAAATAAAGTTGGCATATCGAAAACTTTTCATAAAAAAGTTGCATGTTAATGCATTGTGTTCCTATTTTTAGTTGCTAAATTAATACATATGGTTCTTTGTTTATTTGTTCTTTTCCCCTCCTTTTATATACCATAGAAATAATTTTAAATTAATTTTTAAATATTGAATAATAGCACGTACAATTTACAAATTAAGTGAGTTCACCGGTCAAAGCATTCTTATCTAGAAATGCGAAAATAAATGCATTTTACATTTCTAAAAATTACTTTATCTCTTTTGCATTCCTATTTTAACAATAAATTGTACACTTTCATGTTAGGACAATTGGTGAGACCTGCAATTGATAAATGAGGAAGATAATTTTTTTCAAAAAAGAATTTGTTTAGAGAAGACAAATAATTAAAAAGAAAGACTTAAATTACAAATTATTCTCTCTAATTTTGTTCAAAATTTACTTCGATATTCTAATTTAATCCGCATTTAATGTAGTCCTTCAACCTAATTTTGTTAGGTAGGTTTTGTTTAACATCCAAAAATGACATAGTTTACTTGTTTTTTTCCCTAATGAATTTCTTAAATTAAATTAATCCAAAAATTAATTTTTTAATTTTTTTTAATTTATAATTGGGAAGAAAACAAAGAAAAGAAAAGAAAAAAAGCCTAGTATCATAGTCAACAACAAATTTCTAGATCAAATATTCAACCAAAAATTTCTATCCAATTTGTACACAAATTCAACCAAATATACATATCTTAAGACCCATTAGCAAAATCAAACCAAATCTGGATAAACTCAATTTTTTATAGTTAGTAGGTCAAAAACTGACGCGAAATTCAAATCTTTTGGTTCAGCCACGCCACCAATCCAAAAATCAAACCCCAAAATCAAGCACCACCAATAACTAGTAATTTTTTTGGCCAGATCCTTTCATCTTCACTACCTTAAGCCCAAAAAACAAAACCACAAATATTTTTCATACTGTCAATTGAATAACTCGAGTAACACATTTTTAACAAGATAAGGTTGGATGATCATATAAAGAAAACCAATAGAGAAGGTTACTAATCAACATTGTTCGTGATACTTGGCCAAGATGGTTGATGATGTTATCATCTATGATCATAACGAAAGCCGAAGATCAGATGCAGAAGAAATATGCATTGAACCAATTGATATCACCCAAATCGTTTTGTTAGAAAATATCACATTTAAGAGAGATGCTTATAAGGTTGTAGGTACATTGTGCACAACATGGAATAAATTGTGATGAGCTTGTGAGTGGCTGACAACGATGGTGGGAGTGAGAACCTTGACGTTGTTCACAACTAGGAATAAACCAAGATTAATCGTGCAGAGTGGCTAGAGGTAATATTGATAGAAATCTTGGATTTGATGATTACAGATATTATTTCGTGGAGATCATAGAGGTTTGGCTCTCACACCATAATATAGAACACAAAATGTAACTAATAGATGAGGTATGTCTATAATACCATGCTAGAAAAAGGTGAGACATAATTATCGTATAAGGATAACGTACATGAGAAATTAAAAAAAAAAAAAAAAATTCAAAGAGAGGAATAAAAAGAGTAAGAACGTAGGGAATTACCAACATAGTTCGGCCTTGAAAGCCTACATCGATAGTAAAAAGTCCTTAATAAATAAATTTTTACCATTAAGCTAAATGTATTATAATAAACCTATTTAAAAGTATTTTTAGTAGCTAAATTTTAAACTAACAATAAACAAACTAGAGTTACAACACTTGAATTAACATGAGGATTATGATTACTTTTACTGCAC
Organism: Castanea sativa; assembly: GCF_040712315.1. Taxonomy (NCBI): domain Eukaryota; kingdom Viridiplantae; phylum Streptophyta; class Magnoliopsida; order Fagales; family Fagaceae; genus Castanea; species Castanea sativa. The sequence goes on from NC_134020.1 coordinate 18,728,434, forward strand.
TCCAAGTAAGATTAAGATTACTTTGTTCGCATTAATTTCAAGAAGGATAGATACAATTAATTTGGAGTAGAGTTATATAACAATCTTAGGTATTGACTAAAATTAAGCCTTGATATCTTTAATAGTGACAATGAATGCGATTGGTGTAACATCAACAACATTATAAATAATTTTGGATAAATAACACCATTCTCCTATTAGCTTTTATTAAACAATTTTTACTAATATTCTTATTAATTTAGACGTGGGACGAGGCGGGGTGGGGCGGGGTGGAGATGCACAAACCTTAAGGAAGGGTGAAGAGAGAGCCGTTTTGTCCATAATTTGAGTAAGAATTTTTTTATTTTATTTTGTTGGTAAAATAACAGTTTGAGAAGGCATGGGCCCAATACTGCATTTATACAAATCTTAAAAGGGGAGTGTCATCTCATAGAATATTTGGGAGAGAGTAATTTTGTAAAGCTTAAGGGAGCATGGTATTATTTACCTCATAATTTTGTAATTATTAATTTTGTTTGTACATAAAAAATATTGTATTAATTAATTTATAAAGCTTATGTATTAACATTTATACGGTCTAACATCACATTTGGGTTTGAAATCATCTATATCTCTTATTGAAAATATGACTGACGTGTTATTGAAATCAACTATATGGTGTTATTTACCTCATGTAGTTGTTTTGCATTGGTCATTAAAGTTAATTCGATAGTTGAATTTAATTAAAAATATATATAATATATAGTATTTAAATAATTTTACCTAAATTTTGATCTAGATAAAAAACTTTCCATATAGTAACCAAATTTTTACAAGTCTTAATTAAAAGTCTGATAAATGAAAAGAGATGTGATTTTCTGATTATAAGAGAACATATCATGCACGTAAATACAAATTCTAAAAGATTCATGCAGATGATGGATAATCCTCTCCTCTCTCTGGTCATAATCCCTCCTCCCATGTCTCTCTCTAATTGGATAGTGCAATTACTCTGATCATTACAAAGCTAACACAGCCATGAAAGTGATTGAAATTGTGAATCAGCATTGTAACCATAATGAAACTCTACTCTATGTTGTCACTACACCTCAAGAAGTAGAGATCTCTATCAAGGCTAGCAAACTAGAAAAAGTAATAGTTATGCATAAAGCAGAACAAATCCAGAAAGATCGCCTTTTCTCTCCCTGTTGATCATTTGGCACGTACGTTGTAACAATAAAGGACAATAACTGGAGGCCAGAGTTCAATCAACAAGTTTGTTAATGTGTCTATTATTCAACTACTACTTTATTGTTTGGCTACATGTCAAACACCTTCTCAAAATTGGGATTAATGCAGTCATTTGCAAAAAGACAATTATATTTCGTGTTTTGGTGATAAAGGAAGAACTGAAGAAGATGAGGACCCAAAATTGAAGACAACAATTAATTTTCGTAGTCACTTAGAAGCAGCAAAATCTGGCTAGCTATAAAGCACCATCCACCACGTATTGTAGTGGAGAAAAAGTAGAAATAATTCACATTCGCAATCTTCCTACTATTCTATTTTTACCATCTCAAAAAGCTACCTTTTCAATTATACCATACCAGTTCACAATACACTCAACATCTCGTTTCTTATTTATCTCATCTATTCATTAAAATATTAATTTCACCACCTATTTCTCTCTTTTCCTTTCCTCTATCCACTTTCTCTCTGTCTCTCTTCCTCTTTCATAAAAAATAATTAAAAAAACTAAGCCACCACAGGAAAACTCAGCTACCACCATCACCAAGCAAACCCAGCCATGGCACCAAGCAAACCCAGCCACAGCACCAAGCGAAAAAACCAGCCACCACCACACAAACCCACCACCACACAGGTTGGCAACTACCACCATAAACACAATACCCACCACCATGCCACCACTATTCCAACTACCAAAACCCATTAAAAAAAACCACCAAACCCACTACCAACAACCACAAAAGTTTCTCAAAAAAAAAAAAAACCCAAAACAACCACAAAAACCAACCACCGCAAGAATCACCAAGAGAAACCCACCGCAAGAACCACAAAAAAAACCACCACCAATCTCGTCGACAACCATGCCACTACGCCGATCTAAAAACCCATCACTCTGATCTCGCTGACAACCACGCCACCACACCAATCAATAAACCCATTACCCATGGTAGCAAACCCATCATGCCGATCTCGACGACAACCATGCCACCACACGGACAAGCAAACCCATTAACGACAGGTCGCTCAGCCTTGCCAAGGACGTAGATTTCTAATTTCTTTTGGTACGTTGAAAATATAGAAAACTCTTGTTGGATCCTGGACTTTAGAGCATCAGCGGTGGTTATTTCAATTCTATCATATTTTACTATTCTAAAAAGTCACTTTATCAATTATACAATACCATTTTTCAATATACCCAACATTCCAACTTTTATTTTTCTATTCTACTCATTAAAATAATACATCTTCACAATAAAATATATTTTTTCCTTTTTTTTTTTTCCCAATTTTATCCTCCACACGCGTGTACCTTCCAAAATCCTCCATTACTTTACTTTTCACCTTCTTACAGACTCCTCCTCCATCATCCATATCAACCCAACTCCTCCACACAACTCCTCCATGTGAGCGACCGCGACTGCGACCCCGGCCCGCCAATTTTTTCTCAAACTGGGCCTAACCCTCGTGAACGGGTGGGATCATGATGCTTAAAATGTCGAATTCACTGTAAAATGTACTCCCCCCTAGATCGAGGGTTTTACATGGAGTCGCCACTTATTTAATTTAAATGGAAAAAATAAGAAAACCTTCAATGTAAAAAATGCTTTTGTTGTGTTAATATATATGACAATTTACATCAATTGTGTAACAAAAATTTACAATGCTTTTTGTCCTAGATACAATTTAAGAAAAATAAATTACATTGCTTTATTTCCTAGTTATATTCTAAAAAATGTGAAATTGCATATATAATAGCATAGTCTAGAACCCTTGATCTTGGTTCGGAGGCTAATTTATGAGATGGAAAGGGATTAAGCACCCATCTCGCTGAGTAAAACCGGTCTCCTAGGTTAAGGTGGCCAACATCATGTCATGTCAAACAAATACAAACAATATGTTATACAAATATGTTAATTTGCAAGAATTGTAAGCAAATATGTGTTAGGGGAATCTAACATAAAGAGAAACAAAAGGTGAAACTTGTTAGATAACAATTTTAATGTAAAGAAAGCATGAAGGTAATGGCATGTTCATCCAAGAAATCAATGTAAACAAAGAATTCCTAGCCTAGATATGTTCATCTAAGCATGTGAAGAAAAAAAAAATTGTCATGTTATTTGTCATCAACATAATTGCAAAGAGAAAAAAAATAAAAAATAAAACATTTAAGCATATTTGATCATCCAAGCAATTATGAAAAAAAGTGAAGGAAAATCCCTTAGACATGTTCATCTAGAGAAAATCAAAATACTTAGACATGTTTGTTCAAACATTTAACAAAGTAAAACAACTACCTAGACATGTTCATCTAAGTATTCAAGAGAAAGTTGTGTTTTAGCCTAGAAGTATTCATCTAAGCATTCAAGAGAAAATTTGTGTATTAGCTTAGAAGTGTTCATCTAAGCATTTAAAAGGAATATCAATGAGATATATCGGTATGTTCATCCAAGCATATCATGAAAGAAACAAATAATGACTTAGAAGTATTTATTCAAACATGTGCAAAAACTTAAAGAACACCATTAACTACTTACCAGCATAAAGCATAAATTAAAGGGGGAAGTGATCACTTAAAGGGTTAGAGAGAAAGTAAGGAAGTACTAAACTACAACCAAAGTAAGAATAATGGTTGCACAATAACTTTTCTATTCTGCTTTCTCACTAGCTCTCCAGAGGGAATTTGAGGTCCAGAAAATGGAAGAGGTCTTCTCTATTTATAGGGGAAGGGATGGGTTAGCTTTAAAGCTAAGTTATTAGCTTTCTTCTGAAGCTAAGGGAGGAGATAAACTTGTTTAAATGAGTTGGAATGGATTTGATGTTGATCCCTATTTGAATTTTGAAAGGAAGTTGAAGATGATGCCGAACTTGTGTTATCTTTTGCACCTGTTTTGTATTTTGGCTCAAACTTTCTGCTCAAAATTCCAATTGATTCAAAATTTATGTTCTTTGAAAGGAAATTCAATTATCTACAACTTTTCCAGAAATAGATAAAATTAATTTTCAACGTTTCCAAGGCTAAACATGCGATTTAAGTTGCCGCTGAAAATAGTAACGTTTTTTGAGCGTTTTTCTATTTTTTGAAAATTTTCAAAGAATGTATCTGTTTTCATATTCAACTTGTTTTTCAAAAGCTTTCTTCTGAAGCTTAGGGAGGGAATAAGCCTATTAGATAAGCTTGGTCAGATTGGGTGTTGATCCTCATTTGAAATTTTGAAAGAAAATTGAAGATGATGCTGACTTTGGGTTATTATCTTCTGCACCTATTTCATATTTTGGTCATAACTTTCTGCTTAATATTCCAATTGATTCAGAATTTGTGTTTTTTGAAAGGAAATTCAATTCTCTACAACTTTTCCAGAAATAGAGAAAATCAAATTTCAACGTTTTCTAAGCCAAAAATGCGATTCAAGTTTTTGTTGAAGATAATAACGTATTTTTTTTTAGCATTTTTCTTTTTAAAATTTTTTTTTATGGATCATATCTTTCTCTCTCCAAATTGTTTTTCAAAAGAGCAGATAAGATGACATTAAGGAAAACATTTTTTATTTAAAAAAAAAAAAGAAATTCAATCAAAATTTACACTTAATTAATTTTAAATTAATTCTTGTTGGAACCAATCAAAATTAAGTGTTAAAGATAGGACGTGATTTGGCCCATCGTGTAGGTGAGCCATGATCATTTGAAAATTGTTTGTATGATAACTTTTGATCAGGTCGTCCGATCAAAACCCATGACATACCATTATGATTGTTAGAGTATCAAGATTTGTTTTGTATCACAAATTTGAAGATCTACCGGTTGGTTAAATGCAAGTTGTAAAATGGGGTGTCTACACTCTATCATCCATATCAACCCAGATTGGCGAAACTGAAAAAAAAAAAAAAAAAAAAAAAAAAAAACCATCATGCCGATCACAACGCCACAGCCACCACAACGCCGATCACATATACCAGCAAACCTAGAAAAAAAAACCATTAACACCCACGCCGATCACAACACCATAGCCACCACAGCTCCACTGATCTCGTCACCCATTGATCTCTACCACGCCGATCTCCACCATTGTCAAAACCCACGACCCACCGTCGTCAAAACCCACGTTGACCCACGCCGACATTAGTCACAAGCCCACCACCGCCAGAAACCCACACAACTTGCCGATCTCCACCGCTAGAAACCCAAATCACTCGTCGATCTCCACCGTCAGAAACCACAAAAAAATATCCAGAAATGAAAGACTGATTGAGAGAGAAAAGCCTGAGATTAAAGGGATTTGGAGATGGGTGGGTGAATCGGTAGCGATGGTGAGAGAGAGAGGGGATGAGAGAGAAGAAAGAGGCTTGGTGTGAGGAAGAGTTTAGCGATGGAGAGGGAGAGATGAGAGACCATGGAGAGAGAGAACTGATATTTACAAATAAAATATTAATATTTTTTTTTACAATTGAGCTACAGTGTGATTCTACATTTAGAATCAAATTGTAGCACAATTGCAAATTTTTTTGCAATCTTGAAACTTTACAAATTCTGCTGGAGTGGGTAAAATGGGCTTGAATGGCAAAATGGGCATACATTTGCCATTTGCCCATTCCACTGCTGATGCTCTTATAGCCGGCAATATTTACCATGCCACGCCAACAGATATAGAAGAACAGAGAGAAAATAGAGAAGACAAAGAAGAGAGAGGAATGAGTACAAGACAGAGAGAGAAGTGTGTCAATGAGAAAGAGAAAGAAAGAAATAAAAATGAATATTTTATTTTTACAATTGAGCTATAGTGTCATTGTAATTTTATGATGGCATTGTAGCTTAATTGTAAATTTTTTACAATTACAAGGCCGAGTAATGCATCATTTTTGAGCCTTGATGCTAAAATATATCAACACATGGCATATGGAAGACCGGATGTGAATGCTCTAAGCATTATTCTTGGTGGTGCTAAAAAGCCATATTGGCACCACTAATTACAAAACTGGAGCTCTATTGGGGAAGTCAAAGCTAAATTTTTTGGCTTCTCAGCTACAATGCACAACCAAATATAACTAATGTGGGAGGTCCGAGGATCGAGAAGGAGGGAACCACTATAGATCCTGCATAGATCCCGCCCGAGGAAGTATATCAATTCTGAGGACTTTGCTACTCCAAAGACGGGAGAAGAAGCAGGATAGTTCGTGTCTCATGAAGGCCTAGGGAGAAGAAACAAGACCATTAGAGAAGCACAGATGGTGGGAGGAAGCTTCCTGAGAAAGTATACCTATCCCCTCCGCATTGAATGCCCTGCAACAATTTTATCAGCTGCATTAATGAGGAAATGACACTTGAATAGTGACTTCCTAGCTAGCAGTCCCTTCTACCACCTTTAGTGGAACTTTGATGGGATAAGCATCTTGAGAAAGGCATGGAGGGTTAAGGTGCAAGTAGGAAGGATATATAAGGAGAGGAAAAATCCCATATTAAAGGGGGGGATTTTGGTTTAGAAAAAGAACAAAAGAACCAATTGAATAGTGTTTTATCATGTGTAGAACTGAAACTCTGTTTATAAGAAATCAATTCTCAGATCTACTCGAAAAGAACTATTCTCCTCATTAGCCACATAAGTTCTTTCTTTCACTAAACCTAGGTTCTTCAGTCTTCAACTTAGAAAAGAATCGCACTTGAATTATTTTCCCACTCTCTAAAAAACTTTGTTGTTGGGCTTGACTTAAAGGACTTGGCACCACTGTTCTAAGTGGGCTTGGGCTTTTACTTTTCGAGTACTTACAATATATATATATATATATTGTGGGCATCGAATACTGCTCACGTGTTTATACTTGGGCCCTCAATTTATTTATATGTGGGCTTTATTTCGATCCTACTAATGGGGCTCCAACCTTAGTATGATATGCTCTTGCCAATATCTTACCTCTCACCCTCTTCCTCACTTCCCTCTGGTTTTCCAGTACTTTGTTGTTTTTCTTTTTATCCTCTCTCTCTCTCTCTACCTTGTCCAACCCCTTTTACTATGGCTTCAACCTCTTTCTATAGCCCTCCATGAGTGGGGTGACCATCATTTCTTTCCCCACTAATTCACATATTCCCACGTCCCCCAAAATCCAAAGGAATCCTCACGAATTCAAAGGATTCCCTTGGAACTTATTCCAGACGTTAGATAGTGGTCGAGAGTGGATTCCTTTTAGAATCGTTAATTCTTGGTGGTCGGCCTCTTGGGGATCAAATACAGACTTCCTTTGTGATCGATTCAGACCATCGACCTTTAGGGGATCCCTCGGATGTGGTCGCATCAATCCCCGATACTTAGCTAGTGATTGGGCCAATTGTGATGGATCCCGAGGTTACCTCCCTTAGGTGTATCAGGCATACATTGCTCAATGGGCCTTGGGCCTAGTGTTAGGCTTTCATTTAGGTGGGCTGACCTATTTTCTTGGGCCCAATCCACCCACAATATATATATATATATATATATATATATAAGGTTTTATATTGTACATTTATAAATTGTATAGGAATTATATTATGTTATATTAACATAAAAGAATACATGTGCTTAAAACATATGTACATACTATACTTTCTCAAGGGCATATGATGGCATAAAATAAATTAAAATGTTATGACATTTTAATTAGAATTAAGCACATTTTTAACAAAATTAGAATGCTATAGTTATAAATTTTCTTAAAAATACTTTCAATGGGAGGTTTGAGGACCGAGAAGGAGGGAACCACTGTAGATCCTGCATAGATCCCGCCCGAGGAAGTATATCAATTCTGAGGACTTCGCTACTCCAAAGATGGGAGAAGAAGCATGATAGTTCGTGTCTCATGAAGGCCTAGGGAGAAGAAACAAGACCATTAGAGAAGCACAGATGGTGGGAGGAAGCTTCCTAAGAAAGTATACCTATTTCCTCCGCATTGAATGCCCTGCAACAACCTTATCAGTTGCATTAATGAGAAAATGACACTTGAACAGTGACTTTCCAGCTAGCAGTCCCTTTTACCACCTTTAGTGGAACTCTGATGGGACAAGTATCTTGAGAAAGGCATGGAGGCTTACAAGTGAAGGGTTAAGATGCAAGTAGGAAGGATATATAATGATAGGAAAAAAAACCCTTTATTAAAGGGGGGATTTTGGTTTAGAAAAAGAACAAAAGAACCAAGTGAATAGTGTTTTATCATGTGTAGAACTGAAAACTCTGTATAAGAAATCAATTCTTGGATTTGCCCGAAAAGAGCTATTCTCCTTATTAGCCACATAAGTTCTTCCTTTCACTAAACCTAGGTTCTTTGGTCTTGAACTTAGAAAAGAATTGCATTTGAATTATTTGCCTAATCTCTAAAAAATTCTATTGTTGGGCTTGACTCAAAGGACTTTGCACCATTGTTCTAAGTGAGCTTGAGCTTTTACTTTTCGAGTACTTACAACTAATATATATATATAATATTGTGTTTACACCATTCAAAATATTTTAATAATATTTTTTTCTTTTCTTTTTCCTTTCTCCTCCTTTCCTATTTCTGTTGTTGCTCCTCTCTCCTCACTCTCCAAAGCCATTTGCTCTTTGTCTCTTCCATCAGACATTGCTGATATTGCCGATCTCGCCTGCCCAGCTGCCGTTCTCACATGCCCAACCGCTGATCTATAATATATGTAATTTTATTATAGTAGATATATTATTTTATTGTGTTGTTTATATTATTTTATTATGTTAAAAGCTAAAATAAGACCACTGATATTGGATGTTTTGTAAAGTTAAGAAGTAAAATGGATAAAGTAGCTTTTTGTGGAGCCAAATTGCTAAATTAATGGCTCCACCAATGTGGATGCTCTGAAAAGTTAGATGGTCAAGTAGTTTGGAGTTTTCTGACCAATGTTGTCAATATTGTATTTAATATCTTGTAGTCTTAACCTGCATAAATAAAAATAATAACAACAACATATCATTAAATCACATAATAAATTAGATTAAACAATACAATAAAACTAAAAAGAACAACACAATAAAAAATTATAAAGAAATTATATTTTTCATAAGTTAATTTGGATTATAAATTTATTTAGTAGTAATTAATTATATAGTTATGTGATATTTTATTTTTCACAAAACTTAATTTATTATTTAAAAAATTAAAAGGACAAAGGCTTTTGCTTGAACATAATAAAAAAAAGGATTTCTTATAAAAAATGAAGGATTTTAATATGGTGAAATGTGTGGTCTGTGGAGACTAGAGAAGGATGTGAACCAAATAAAAGTGGTCCATTATCCATCTTCCAAGAATAAGAGCATTAGCATTGAGGTGGGTGTGGGGGGTGGGGGTGGGGGTAGGGGTTTTGTAAAACCTCCCAAATTGCTATTTTAAACCCAAAAAAAAAAAAAAAAACCTAGATTGCTATTTCTAAAAAAAATTTGCAACCGAGCTACAGTAAGTTGTTACTTTTAGAAAGGAAAAAAAAAAACTGTTCATGGTTTGTAAACTTAAATTTCTTTATTTTACTAACTTCTCACTCTCTCTCTCTCTTCTTTATACTGTTTATGGTTTGTAGATTTATATTATTTAATTCAGTAGTTTATATTATTTTAGTGAGCTTTATGTTAAAATAAAAACTAAGATATTGGGTGAGTTGTGAAGTTGTATGGTAAAATAAATAAAATAGCTTTTTTGAGGGTAAAATGACAAATTTTTTAAGAATCCGAATGCTAATGCCTTAAGACTAAAGCTTAGGCTGACTAGACACATCACTCATTAGTACCAAAGAAACAAACAAAGACAATCTAAACTCCTAAATCCTAATAAACCAAACAGATCTGTGAAATTATCTCAAAGTCTCAAATGGACCTAAAGGAAGCAACGGAATGGCAGATCAACGAATGAATACTAAATCAAATTAAGTGATAGCAAATACAAAGAAAGATCAAGAAAAGAAATTTCTATTACCGATGTGTACTAGAAAAATGATGTTTGAGTTTATTTTTTGGTAAAATTTTTATGTTTTGTTCTCTTTTAGAGAGAGAGAGAGAGAGAGATTTCAGCTTCTCAGTCAAAAGAGAATTAAACTTTCATATATATATATATATATATATATATATATATATATATATATATATATATATTGGATATAATTTATTACTCTTAGATTGGGGCCTTCTTTCCCTTTTTTTTTTTCTTTGACGTTTTTGTTTCTTATTTTTTGGCTTTAATTGGAGGTTTGATTTATTCAATTTTAAAAAATAAATATTCTTTTTTGGAATCAAAGAACTAACATAATTGCTTAAAATTTGGGGGCCTTAGGTGGTCGCCTAACTCATCTAAGGCAAAAGCTGCCCTTGCTTATTGAGCCAAAATCAAATGAAAGTTTTTTCATCAAAGGCCTCATCCAATTAGAAAAATACCCAAAATCATAGAGTGATGCTTGATGTTGGGTTAAAATAGATTGATCCCAGTTAATTAATTCAATTATCTAAATTGATTAATTAAGTCAAATTACATGTAAATCGTGGAGACACCAACAAATCACCAAATAAACTAAATGTAGAAGAAATTAAATTGACACGGTAATTTGTTGACAAATAGGGAAAATCGCTTGCAAGGTAAAAACCCTATCGGGTGAATTTAAAGTTATTATTTCCAAGAATCTATTAATCAATAATTTAGTGGTTACACATATAAGGAATCTTAATTCTACCCTACTTTATCCCAAAATACCAACCTACAGTTGAATCTTTGCTTCAATACCCAATTAGACCTGATCTTGTAGTAGCCTTCTTTCCTTTGTTGCACAAATCTTCAATCTGTGATTAACTCCTTTACATTGATCTCAGTACGTGAGTAACTCCAGCAACTTGATTGATTGTTGTTGATTGCAAAGTTCTTCACTTGAAGATCAGGTAGCACTTGGTTATAAAACCCTAAGGCGCACAAACGCAGTAGCTTCTCACAAAGTATATGAGTTCTAGGTCTCTGTTTTCGTGTATGATGACTTTTAAAATAAGCCTTATATATGATTAGGGTTGTAAGAAGAGAAACCCTAATAATTCAAGTCATCATAGGCTAAAATTCAGATCTTAGAAATCCGAAATTGTAGTTCTTGATAAATCGAGCTTGTGTCGAGCTTTTTCATTAATCTTCGATAGCAGCTAGTGTCGAGCTAGTGTTGAGACTTAATGAAACAGTCTTTCTTTACTTTTTTTTTTGGATCAACCTTCATGTCTTTAATAATAGCACTTGCTATGTTTGAACAACATACTCCTCGATACATTAAATCCATTTTAGATCTACCCAATTACAAATAAAGTACATTTTGTCAAAGAATTAGTCAATTACATAAAAAATATGACCCTAGCATTTGAGATATTACAATTTTTACTACTTAAAACTTACAAATTGATGTGTCATCAATCACAAAAAATAAAATAAAATAAAACATTCATTTATTACACGGTTGAGGCCCATCAACCACATTCATAACCGCATTAGGTTTTGTAAATTATGTAGTAAAATTTGTGATACTTTTAGCATTTTCCATAATTCCATAATAACATGGTTTAAAAAAATAACTCGTGTACGATTTATTAGGGGTAAGCAGAAGCTTATCGTCACTGAACCAACCGATCGGTGTCGATCATCCCGTACCACTACTGTAAGCGACCCACTGAGCTGATGCCAGTGAGCGGAGCACAAAGGGATTTCTGGTGCAGTGCAGTCACTAGAGCAGAAGTCCAAAGCCGAGATAGAGCTAAACTGAACTGAACTGATACTTGCATAATAATTTAAAAGGTTTGGATACGACATCATTTTACTAGGGATTTCTTTTAATTTTTTTTTAATAAAAAAAGTCGTCGTATTGGGTGTTATTAAAAAAAAAAGCAAAACGATGCCATTTTATGCTTGGTTTTCTGATTTCTACCCTAGTATGAATTTATTCTATTCTCTCATACGACCCTTAACTCTCTCTCTCGCTCTCGCCTCTCGGTTTGGCTAACCTCTACAGTCTACCTCTCAAGTCTCATCAGCAGACGTCTCACCACTCACCAGTCAAGCAATTGCCACTAGTCACTTCGCCCAATCCAAGGCAAACCACCGGTAACCCCCTCTCCTCTCTCACCTCTCGACCTTAAAGCTCTCTTTCTCTCTCTCTGGTTCCAAACTAAGTTTATACTATGGATGAAATGGATGATTGACACTTGTTTATTTATACGGTTACTTCATTTCTTTTAATGTTATATTTAGTTTGGAGTGTTGCACTGTTACTTCAACTTCAAGTCCCACCTCCATCATGTTTCATGTCTAGTTGTCTCATTGTCTGCCCACTCCCACTTTAGTCTTTAAGTAACTTACTTGCATATTTGCATTGCATGAGCTAGCTTCAATTAGACCTGTACATGGTGTGGTGCGGTTGGTTTTTGGAGGAGATTTTGCACTACACCTGTAGGGTGTGGTTTCCCTTCATGCTTGACCACACCTCATATGTGATGGGTAAAAACAGGTCTACACCAAACCATAGCGGGGAGGTGCGGTTAATTTGGTGCAAAAATAAAACAAACAAATAATTTTAAGAAAAAAAATCATCAAGCATCCCACATAGAAAAATCAAACAACCTAAATATTCAACAAAAAAAAAAAAAAACCAAACAGACAAACTTGTTCAAAATCTTTCACAAAAATTTCAAACAAATTCTCCATCTTTCTAAAAAGCATTGCAAGGAGAAGCATGTATATATTAAGCATTATATAAATTTTCATACCTGGAAGAAAGCATAGAAAGGAGAACCATAGTAGCTAGGTATTAAGCATCAAAACATTCTCTTGAAATTTCTAGATAATAGTTGTGACAAAGAGGAGAGATGAGAGGGGAAACCTTGGAAACAGTGTCATCTAGTGGATGATGGTGGCGAAGGCAGGGGCTGAGGAATGATAGAGAGAGAGAGAGAGAGAGAGGGGAAATGGGGAGAGGCGGATGAGAGATAAGAGAAGACAAAATTTAAAAGAGATTCAGAAATTTAACCTAAGTTCTAACTAAAACAACGTCGTTTTGAACTAGATTAATTTTTTTTTAATGGAACGATGTCATTTTAAATCACTAAACTTAACCCTACTCTTTTCTCTTCTTCCTTCCTTCTCCTTTCTCACTTTCACACCTCTAATAAGTCTCACTTTCACACCCCTCTTCTTTATTGTACTAGTACTCTCTATCTCTCTCTCTAGAAATTTCTTTTATTTCAAAATTGAAACATGATTACATATACATATATGTATATGTATATGTTAAACTATACACACACACACACATGGCGGTCAGTTCGGTTATACATTGGAATGCAAAACCCACAACCGCTCACAGCACCAACCGTCGTTGGTACTCGCAAATCATCTCCGACCACTGCGCCATTCACCTCCGGTAAAGTTCAAATGAGTGCGGTTCAGATCGGTGTAGACAGGTTTTGTCAGCTGCAGGCATAGTCTAAACAGGCCTAGCTTCAATTAGTGACGCAGTGTGTCCTAGTCTACTACGTACTAACCTCTTCTTTTTCTTTTTCATTTTTTCCAGCATTTTTATTTTTGAGGGAGACAAAGATTGAGAGAGTTCTCTCTTTCAATCCTTCACTAAGAGGTAATCACTCACTATATTCCGTGTTTTGATTTTAATATTGAGTAACAACTGCTTTAAGTGTGTGTTTATATATATAATTAGCTTTTATTTTATATTTATATTGATTAATGAATTCCTTGTTATTTTATGTTCTTATCTTTGTATGTAAAAGAAAATTGAATAGGTATGTTAATATTTTAAACCGATCAAACCGATTAAATCGACCGTAAAAAACCGCACCGCTATAGATTGGAAAACCAACCCTAGGCAGTGTGCATTAGTTCAAATAATGAGAAAACTGATCTCTATCGGTTCGGTGATGAATTTGGGAAAAAACCACACCGACCAAACTACACACACCCCTACGTATTTATTACTAAAGTTTCTACAAATTTAAAATTTTACTAAAAATGGAATACAAATTGATAGTTCAATAAATGTAATTAATGGATTTTACTAGCATAATAAATGAATGTCATAATTTTTTTTTCCTTTTTTCTGTGTGAATGGTACCATGACAGTTTCTAAGATTTTTTTTTTAATGTAAAATTTTTATTTCCTGAGAATCACTCTTATTATGTAGTTTTTCTAAATAAAAAACTCTTATTATTTAGTTGGTAAGCATGGAAAAGAAAGAGGTGACATGGGAATTCCATCTCAAAGTAAGAAGCATTTCAAGTGCAGTACATTAGGTTCTCCGATAAAATTCAAACATATAACTAGATTGAATTTAATTGTACTTAGGAAAAATAATAATTTTTTTTTTGTTTTGATTGATATAAAATGTGTTGGAATTTAATTAGTGAACTTAATGTATAGTACCTAAACTTTGTTATCCCAACAATAAGCTTCACGAGGTTTTTTGAAAAATATGGACAAGTATTTTGAGAGGTTATTGAAGGGATGAAAATGGATCAACGATATCCAAGACCAATATCAAAAAAGAGGAAGGCCCAAATCCAACAGGTTTGAAAAACACCCTAGTATTGCTTTGCAGGGCCGACTCAATAAAGTTTGAGACCTAGATGATAATTTTAAATGGTTTTTTCATAAAATATTTAAATATCAATTAAATAAAATTTATTTACATATATATATATATATATATATCTATATTTGTTTAAAAACCCATCTTTTTTACTTTTTGAGATGCAAAATTACTAATCAAGCTTATACCTTTAGGTTTTGTAAACATATTTGTTACAATTGACAGCTAATACACTTAATCTACACACTCATAACAATTCCTTTTTGGTGAAACAATTTAGGATTTCAAATGGGTTGAATTTTATTGGTCTAGTAATTTTGTGGTCTTCTTGGAGTTGGGAGAAATAATGAAATATCCACTTTCATATTTTCCCTATAAAAAAAAAGAGTCACCCTATAACTCTTGTTCAATTTCCTTTTATAAAATTTTGGGGTATAGGCCTAGGCCAAGAGCCGACCACGCTGCTCAGTCTTGCTCATATTCTTCCTTTGCTTGTGGCTTATCGGGCCATGAAGATTGAAGAAAGCAAAGAACCGGCTTGTGGAAGAAATTTCTAAATGACAATGTTAGAATATTAGTTTAGTTGTAGGTCCATACATGAAAGGCCCACGCTCATTTGGATGTTGTAACTTGTATGATGGTACTACTTGTTGCAAACCACTATTCTTTTATTTATTTATTTTTGGAGCAGGTAGAAAGTGTAATAGCATGTTTTTGTGTAAAGTTTATTGTTTATTATTATTATTATTTTTTGAGAATGTGTGTAAAGTTTATTGTTTATTAATTATCATATTGACTTAAAGATAAATACTGATGATGCACAAAAATCGTTAGTGAGTTGATCGTCTATACATGTGTCAATGGGTGCACCTGAAAAACAAAAAAAGAGAAAAAACAATCAAAGAGCACCGGTGGGGTACAGGTCAAAGACCTTCCAAAGGTTAAGTCAGAAGAGAGCTCCAACAATATTAGAAAGTATGAGCTTTAGAGAAAGTATGCGTACCTTGATTTGTGAGGGTTTTGAGATTTTTATAGTAGCTGACCTTCGTTTCTTAGTGGGGAAGGTTTTTCCTTGTAGGGAAGATCCTCATTAATACACATATTTTGTGGGATCATTTCCTTAAAGCGATTCCTTTGATTAAGGTCAATCGTGGGGAACATGATGTTTCCTTGTATAGACATTCGTGGGGATCAAGTTTAGCCTATGCTGAATTTGTCGGCCTCTTCGAACCTTTCGGCCTCTTCGTACTTGTCGGTCTCTTGCTTCTCTTAAGGGTACCTATCGTCTTAAGCAGATGCCCGTTAGGTGCTATGGGGCCATCAGCCTTCATGGTGTCATCGCTTTGATCCCCGTCCACTAATGGGAAGTAGACGGGTCGAGAGGAATCGTCACCTTCCTTGTGTGTTGTACCTTGAATCTAATTAGCGAGAACACCCTTATCAGCCAGGTCCTACCAAAAGAGGCACAAACCTTGACGGATCAGTGGCGGCGTATTCCATCTTGGATGGGTCAAAGTGCACGAAGGACTTTGTTGGACGAAAATACCCTTATTAGTGTGCAAGTTGGTTTGTTGATTGGACGAGTATAGTGGATCGTTTGCCAAAAGTGTCTCATCGATTTAGACGAGTTAGTGTCGATGAGTAGGGTACCTGAAGATCCCTTGATACGTAACAACCGTGAAGGTGAAGCGTGTCGGGCGGTGTCAAGGAAGGTACTTGATGATCGCTGGGTCCCTAACGACCCCATCGTACTTGACGATCAATTGATATATGACGATCGTCAAGGCGGAGCATGCCGCGTGGTGTTAAGGAAGGTACATAATGACCGTTGGGTACCTGGCGACCTCTTGGTACCTAACGATCTATTGATAAGTGATGACCGTCAGGGTGGAGCGTGTCTCGCGGTGTCAGGAAAGGTACCTGACGACCACTGGGTCCCTAACGACCCCTTAGTACCTGACGACCCATTGATACATGATGATCGTCAGGGCAGAAGTTGTTACGTGGCATCAAGGAAGGTACCTGATGACCTCTTGATAAGTGATGACCATCAGGGCAGAGCATGTCGCACAGTGTCAAGGAAGGTACTTGACGACCCTTAGGTCCCTAACGACCCATTGATACATGACGACCGTCAGGGCGGATGGGGCCGCGCGGTGTCTGGGAAGGTACCTGATGACCCCTTAGTACCTAACAACCCATTGATACATGACGACCGTTAGGGCGGTGCCTGTTGCGCGGTGTCAGGGAAGGTACTTGATGACCCTTGGGTCCTTGACGACCCTTTGGTACTTGATGACCCATTGATACATGATGATCATCAGGGCGAAAGGTGTCACGCGGTGTCAGGGAGGGTACTTGATGACCCTTTGGTACCTGACGACCCATTGATACATGATGATCGTTAGGGTGGATGGTGTCATGCAGTGTCAGGGAAGGTACCTGACGATCGCTAGGTCCTTGACGACCCATTGATACATGGCAACTATTAGGGTGGAAGGTGTCGCGCGGTGTTAAGGAAGGTACCTGACGACCTCTTGATAAGTGACGACCGTCAGGGTGGAGCGTGTCGCGCGGTGTCAAGGAAGGTACCTGACGACCCTTGGGTCCCTAACGACCCCTTAGTCCCTGATGACCCATTGATACATGACGACCGTCAGGGCAGAAAGTGTCGCATGGTGTTAGAGAGGTTACCTGATGATCCTTTGGTACTTGACGACCCATTGATACATGACGACTATCAGGGCGAAAGGTGTTGCGCAGTGTCAGGGAAGGTATTTGATGACCTTTTAGTACTTGATGACCCATTGATACGTGACGACCGTCAGGGCAGAGCGCGTCACACAGTGTCACATTTCCTTTGTGATAGACAATACTTTTGGTAAGCTCATGATGCTTTTGGTGATTGAAGACTCTAAGGTGTTGGAAAATTTTTTGTAACTGGTGAAAATATTCCCTATCAAATAGTAATTATTAGAGCATTCCTATCAACTGTTTTATAGAAAATGTCATTTTGACACACCAAAAGCCTACTTTATTATTTTATCACATCATTTTACAATATCTCATTCATCACATGTTTTATTCTTCAATTCTATACATTAAAATAATATATTAACTCCTTAGAAACAACAACAACAATGGCACAACCACTACTACCGTAACAACGACCACCAACAACAACCACTGCCGCAACAACAACACCATCAGCCACTATCGGCACAAACCTATTACCAAACTTATACCCACAACAAATCCACAGCCACCACCGCCGGCACAAACCCATAGCCACCAACGCCATAAACTCACAGCCACCACCGCCGAAATCCTCTCACAAATTAAAAATCCAAAACCATCAAATTAAAAAAAAAATGCCCATCCAAAACGCTGATCCACAACGCACTGCCAATTCCACCATCAAATCACAAAAAAAGGAAAATGAAAAGAAACCAATGCGATAACGATCGGCCTGGCTTGATGCTCCAGCCTGGGTTTCGTCGGAGACCCACTAAAACCCACCCACAGCTGACCTATCCATCGGAATCCACAACCTAATCCACCCGAATCCACCTACAACCTAACCCACCCACCACCGATTTGCCTATCCGAACCCACCCACCACTGTCAAAACTGAACCTAGCCAACACCATCTGAACCCACACATCACCATCCCAACCCACCCATCAAATCACAAAAAAAAAGAGAGGAAGAGGAAGAGTAGTGATGCATCGGCTAGGTGAGGCTGATCCAATGCACACAACCCACACAACGACGATCCAAAATGTTGACCCAAAACCCACATCGGAACCCATCCCAAATGTCACACCCAAAACCCAATTAAGAGAGATTTGAAGGTCGGTGGCAAGGGCTGTGGAGGTCGGTGGCGAGGGCTAGAGAATGAGGCGGCAAGATCGGCGGCAAGGATTGGAGATTGAGGCGGCGAGATCAGCGGCAAGGAATCGAAAGTGAGGCGGCGAGATCGGCGACAAGGACTCGAAAGTGAGGCAGCAAGGACTAGAGAGTGATCCTGAGAAACTTTGTTGAGCAGGGAGAAGAGGGAAGAGAGAGAGAGAGAGAGAGAGAGAGAAGAAATGAGATAAAGAGTGACAAAGAGAGAGAAGAAATAAACAAATGATAAAATATTTTGCAACATGCTACGGTGCGCTTTCATTTATGGAATTGCACTGTAGCATGTTGCAAAAAAAAAAAAAATTTGAGATTTGGAACATCTCATGAGGTATGAATATTGGTGTTTGGTGTGTCAAATGCCAAATATTTGGCATTTGACACACCTAATGGTAATGCTCTTACAGATAGAATGTAATAAGTTAAGATTCTATTTTTCCTATATAAAACAATCTACATTCAAAAATATGTTAAGAGTTTTATTTTCATGACATTGTTTGGTCTCCTTTCTTAGAGCATTAGCATCAATATGTACAAAAGTTTCCTTCTATTTTACAATAAGAACCTACTTTTTCTATTTTACATGATCAATTTGCAAAAACACTCACATCAGATTATCTATAATACACCATCTTTTATTAAAATAATACTTTTTCACATTTTTTTTATTATTATTTCCCTTTCTCATTACCTCACTTCTTTGAAACACTCTCTCTTTCTTTTTCTCCTTCTTCTTTCTACTTGCTTCTTTCTTCTTCTATGTTTTTCTTCTTCAACATCTTCTTTCTTTCTTCTTCTTCTTTTTCATTTCTAAAAAAAAAAATCTCTCTTTCTCCCCCTCTCTTTCTCTATTAAATTGGTGCTCTCTTCAAATTTGAAAAAAATCTCTCTACCAAGCTTCCATGGCTTAATACACTCACACACTCTCTCTCATGGCGGCGGCAAGCTTGGGTTTTGGGTTGATTTATATTTTGCCAAATGGGTTTGCTGTTGTGTTTTATTTTGAGTTGATTTAAAGTTGGGTTTGTGATGATTTTCATTAATTTTGGGTTGATTGTGTTTGAATTAAATTGATATTGTAATGGGTTGGTTGTGGTGGTGGTTTGTTAGTTGTGATGGTTGGTTTCTTCTTCTTCTTCTTCTTGGCATTGAAGAGTGGGTGAGAGAGAGTCTGACAAGGCAAGGGAGAGGAGAGAGAAAAAATATAAAATAATCATATCGAAAGCTACAGTAACCGTGCATATATGCATGATTACTGTAACAATTTTGCATATAAACAGTGTTTTGGACAAACTGATGTGGGTAGTTTTGAGCAAAAATGTGTAAAATTTGCAACTTTTTCTATTTTGTACTGACTGATGCGATTGCTCTTATAAAGAAAGGATTGTGACAATTCTCCCTCTCCACTTGTAAGTTGTATCAATTGAAGTTAAGATAAAAAAAATTGCTATATAGAAATGACTTCAATTGCTATATAGATTCCTTATTAGTGAAAGTTTCTAGTGACACAATTGAAAGTATAGATGGGCCAAGATAGACACTTAGATAGGCCTTACATACTTTTTTTTTATGGGAAAACTCAAAGATATTTCATTCATAATTGGTAAAAGAGAGTACATCATGCAAACATGCATTCTCAATAAGGCCAGGGCATTCCTTTAGCCAGACAACACAATCCTCCACGTTAGTTGCATGTTGCACCATTACATGGGCAAGGACATTTCCCTGCCTTTTGGTATGAGAAAAGTCAAAAGTGTGAAAACCTTGAACGTGTTTGAGTATCCCTATTACAATGTTCTGAACCGAGGGCACTGTTTCTGACAAACCATGGATTGCATTGTAGACCGCTAGGGAGTCACCCTCAAAAGTCATGTCCCGAACCCTTACCTCCATGGCAAAGGTGACACCTATCTCCATAGCTTTAGCCTCTACCTCCAACGCCCCCAATGGAGTGTCCAACTTCCTACTAAGTGCTGCCGTCACTTGTCTCTCATCATCCCGGATAACCACGCCCAGGCCAACTTGCTTCCTTTTAGAAAACACGCCACTGTCGACATTTACCTTGTAGCACCCCGACAGTGGAGGGACCCATTTAACAATGCCTTGGTTCCGTTCTCCGATGGGCATTGATCATTCATTTGCTGCTTGGAAATCCTCCATTAACCGCAGTGAGCTCTTCACCACTGCTAGGCCACTCCGGCGCCTGCCACCGTGTTTTACCATATTTCGCTCTTTCCAAATTCCCTAGCAGATCATGATAGCACGCTTTAAAAGACTAGGCTAAGCCTCCTTCCACTTTTGTAGATGCCATTCGACATCCATGAAGTCCCACGAGGGTTGAATTTCAAAAGGAAACGAGAGCTTGCAAGAAGACCAAACATCCTTCGCGTGGCCACAGAACCAAAGCAAGTGGCATGTGGATTCCGCGTGCCCCCTACATGCATCACAGTAGCTATCCTTTGTGATATTTCTCCTCCGTAAGTTTTCCTTTGTGGCAAGAATGTTTCTACAAGGTTTCCACGCAAAGTGCTTGACTTTATTTGGCACATTCATCTGCCACAGTCTTTTCTAGGTCTGAATGTGTCTTAGGATTTGAGCATTTGGCCAACTTGCACTCCCCCTAGTCTTCTTGTGCCAAAGGATATGCACTCTTGACTAAAAACCTTCCATTTTTGTTTTCGGCCCATATTATCCTATCTCCTATCCCGTTGACACTCAAGGGGATGCTAAGAATTGCCTCTGCATCTTGTGGTAGAAAACATTGTCGAACAAGGTCTCCTTTCCATTCCTTCCTGTCCTCATCAATAAAGTCGCAAACCCACTGTGTTTGTGACTGAAGTCTCTCGGGCATCATAACCTTGTATGTACGTGGACTAGGAATCCATTTATCCTTCCAGACATTGATCCGTTTCCCATCTCCCACCTGCCATCTCATTTCATGTCCCATTAGGTTTTAGGCTGCCATGGTACTCCTCCATGCATAGGATGGTTGACACCCCATACTAGCATCTACAAACTCACTGTTCGGGAAATATTTGGCCTTATACACTCTGTAGAAGAGGGAGGACAGGTTTGTTTGGAGTCTCCATCCCTGTTTGGCCAAAAGAGCGAGGTTGAATAGTCTCAAGTCTCGAAATCCCATTCCGCCCTTTTCCTTTGGTAGGCACATTTTCTCCTAACTCAACCAAGCCAATTTCTTTTCATCCTGTACTTGTCCCCACCAGAACTGCCTAACCATTCCGGTCAGCTCCTCGTACAAAGTATTAGGCAGTTTAAAGCAGCACATCGTGTAGGATGGCACTGCTTGAGCTACCGCTTTAATCAGTACTTCCTTGCCGGCATTTGATAGTAACTTCTCCTTCCACCCCTCTAGCTTGTTTGCCACCCTTTGTTTTGATAGTGTGAAAGTGTTTTGTTTAGAATTTCCCACCAACGAAGGCAGACCTAGGTAGGATTCGTGTGGCTTGATGACTTGTGCTCCAAACATTGCTTTTATTGTCTCCTTTGTGTCATGGTCTGTGTTATGGCTGAAAAATATAGAGGTCTTGTTCCTGTTAAGTTGTTGGCCAGAGGAAACCTCATATACTTGAAGGACATGCTGTATTTCTGCACTTTCCTTGACTGTGGCCCGACTAAATATTAGGCTATCGTCTGCAAAAAATAGGTGTGAAAGTTTTGGACCTCGTACTGAGGCAGCAATCCCTTTGAGGGTCTTGTTTTGGACAGCTTTGTGCAGCAACGTAGACAACCCTTTTGCACAAATAAGAAATAAGTAGGGGGAAAGTGGGTCCCCTTACCGTAACCCTCTTGTTAGAACAATGTGGCCGCGAGGTTGGCCGTTTATTCACACTGCATATGTCACCAAAGATACACACCTCATGACTAAATTAATCCACCTTTCCTGAAAGCCTAGCTTAGACATAATTTGCTGTAGACAACCCCACTTCACTTGGTCATAAGCCTTGCTCATATCTAGCTTTAGGGCCATCTCCCCATTTTTTCCTTTCTTCTTCCTGTTGATGTGGTTCATTAATTCATGAGCCACCAAGACATTGCCTGTGATGAGCCTCTCCGAAATGAAAGCGCTTTGGTTTTCACAAATAATGTCTTGCAGGACCCCCTTGAATCGGTTTGCCACTGCCTTGGATGCCAACTTGTAGGCCACATTACATAAACTTATCGGCCTGTAGTTCGACACCCTCTCTAGGTTCTTTGTCTTAGGGATAAGTACAATATGAGTTTCATGGAAATTAGGGAGAGCTACACCATGGTTAAGAAAGTCCATAACAGTTTTTATAACAATAGCATCCACATTAGGCCAAAAGTGCTGGTAGAATAAAGGGGGCATACCGTTCGGACCAGGCGCCTTCAGCGGGTGCATCTGTTTCAATGCTTTTTCTACTTCTTGAGCTCTGAAGTCCTGTAGGAGAACAAAATTCATTATGTTTGTCACCTTACACTGGATGGCCTCTAGCAATTTTGCATTGGCTACCACGTGGTGTAGCCTCACATTTGGGAACAAAGCTGACAAGTTTGTGGACATCAAGGCTCTATTAAGTCTCTCTCTAACCTATCCTCGCGTACCTAGTCTCCGGCACCAGGTAAAGTCAGACCTAATATACCCTATATCTCTTAGGTTACTCTGGTTGACCGCCTCACAAAAATTCTTCATCTGCCACTCTGGTCGTAGATTACCACCTTCCTTTTCCCTTGCGTACATTATCTCCTTAAAGTCGTCTATACATATCCATGGTAACTCGCTTCTTTTACTTAACTCTTCCAATAGTTTCCACGATTCCTCATGTTTACTAGTTTCAGGATGACCGTAGAAACTGGTGAACCTCCATTGTCTGTTACTCTATTCTTTAGTAACAATCGCATCAATATGTCGGGGAGAGAAGGTTTGAACATCCACTTTCGTAGAACTTTTCCAAAAAAGTGCTAAACCCCCTCCACAACGAACGCTAGGTATCACCAGACCCTGTTGCCGATCTAGCTTGCATTTGATACGTGCCATTTCAGCCACTACAAACTTGGTTTCCATAAGAAAAACTATTGCGGGATCTTCCTCCAAAACCATCTTCTAGAGGGCATTCACTGTACATGGGTTCTCAAGCTCCCGACAATTCCAGCATATCGCACTCATGGCTCTCGGCGTGACTATCCCGCAGCCAACACCGATCAAGATGTTGTGCCATAATTTTCCCCAGAGCCATGACTTCTCCTTCCATTTTCTGCTGCTTTCCAAACTCCTCATCGGCTGGAATCTCCTCCAACGGTATTCGTTCCTTCTGTTTTCCTCCTACTGCCTTTGCTTCCACGTCCATTGGAGTTTCACTACCTTTTTTCTCCCCATGCACTTGACCCCGCGTTCTGCCTGTGTTATTTTCCTTTCCCACGTAGTTACGTCCCACTTTATTCTTTTCCTGAGTGGGTCCCTTCTCTTTTCTAATGTTATTATCCCATTGTGCCTTGGATGCCTACGGACCTATTACAAATAAGTAATCCATTTTTTTGTGGGCCTGGTCCAGATTAAGTTTTTGAGGATTGGAAGTGTCTAGGCCCGAAAATTGGGAAGTGAGGCCCAGGTCCACTTTAAGCCCAAGCCCATTTTCCAAGTTGTTTTCCCGCCCATCCCTTTCCTCGTTGACCCTTATTCTCTGCTCCCTCGACTGTAGCTCATCCGAAATATTCGGCACGCTGCCTTCTGCTATGGAGTTTTCCAAGACTGACATTTCTCCCATGATAGCTTTGTCAATCTCACGCAGCTGCTTTTCAAAATTCGCAGGTTTCGGATTTTCCGGGATTTGACAAGTACGGGGATCCACTAGTGGGTCAGAACTTGCCATGTCATCCCTCCGTGAATCTCATGAGCTGTCACTTTCGCTGAGCCCCGGACTCCCTCTACCACCGCTATCTCCTTGTGCGTCTCCTCGCCTTGAGCCACCTCATGTTCCTGCATTGTTTCCCCACCCGTGTCGCATTTCATTGCAATGACTAGTTGTGGTCTTTGAAGGTGTTCCTGAGTTGCGCGCAGCCAGGGCCCATATTGTTTCTCTTCTGCCTTGAGTGTCTTGCTACTGCGTATCCACAACATGCAATCTCTCTCTTCGTGGTCCACCATTCTGCACCAATAACAGAATATTGGTAGACGTTCGTATTTGAAGTCCACCCATGTCGGTGACGGACCACCGAGGCGAACCATTCTACCTCAGCATAAAGGAGAGGAAATGTCCATCGACACACAAATGCGTAGGAATCCACCCAGGCAGAAACCTTTCTCATCCACATCCACCTTTTCCACCGTCCCCAAAGTCCCACCAATCCGTATACCGGCATCCTTCGTTTGGCTCATGGTGGAAAGACCATGAATTTGCACCCAGAATGAGCCTCTGTTGAGCTTGACTTTTTTCATTGCTTCACTGACTCCGAGTTTATGGAGGATCAGAAGATATTTGTCAAAAGACCACGGGCTCAGCAAGAGCACCCTATCTAAGTCTTCCTTCATCCCAAAA
The DNA here is from genome assembly GCF_040712315.1 of Castanea sativa. Lineage (NCBI taxonomy): Eukaryota > Viridiplantae > Streptophyta > Magnoliopsida > Fagales > Fagaceae > Castanea > Castanea sativa. The sequence continues at coordinate 18,753,655 of NC_134020.1, forward strand.
TGGAAGAGGACGTTGTTGTCTCCCATGTCGAGTACCTCGAAATTTTGTTCTGTTTTCCGAACTGTCTTTACTACTCTCGCCATAGATTCCAGATTCACCCGTCTCTTTGTGCAAAATTTCTTTGCCAGAACATGGCTCTGATCACTTGCTGGTGGGGCCAGGTCCACTTCATTTCCCTCTCTTTCTGATAATTTTAGCCCTGCACATTGGTTCGTAATCTCATCCATGTAGTCTGTGTTGTGAGGAATAGGAGTTTTAGCTAGGTTCTACCATCGAAACGGAGAGAAGTGTTTGCCTGACGGCAAGCCCAGTTTTCACCTCAAGGTTTAGCTAGGCCTTACATACATTTTATCTTGTGCTGTAATGGATTATTTTAGAAATTTTGTACTGAGGCAGGTTTATGAAGTGTTAGATATATCATATATGTCGGGAACATATTTCTCAACTATTTTGAGTTTTTTGCTTCGTGAAGAGCGTGGACAGAAATAGTGTCAATGAATTGATACTTTTACCAAGCTTTGTTACTTGATAATTCGTTTGCAAGTGCATACTACAATTTATTCAGTAATCCAGATGATTATTGAAATCCTAATTGAAATTGTAATTTCAACCAACATTATTTTCACTTAATGGGCTTTGCAAGATCAATTTACTCGCATTTCGAAGAAGAACAGTGTCGCCAACCATATTCGCTTGGACTTCATCCTTTCTGGGCTCTTTGTTACTCAATGGGACAAGCATAAGTTTGTTGCAATTAATTGAGCTTGCTGACTTAATTTCAGCCTAGTAGAGGATGGATTGAAAATTGAGTGTCCGCGTTTTGAATCTCACATCGAGCATATGTTAGGTTCACCATTAATAGATTAGTCCTCTGGGTATAGTGTAAATGTGGCTAGACTAACCATTTTTCTTGAACAAACATGGTAATTTATTGGGCATATCAAGAGCTAGATTAGAATTGACACCACATTTTTTTCTATTGAAGAAGCATGGGAATTTGAGAAATGCATCTTTTATGTCAAATTAGAGAGTATACTTTATTTTACCTGAAGCATTTTGATTGGTAAAATCCCTTGGAACTGCTTTTTGTGAGCAGTAAAGGGAACGTCCTTGTTCAAAGTCATGGGAGATTGACTCCATTATATAAGACTTACATTTTGCCAAAGAATTGAGCAAGCAAGTTACTTTCAGTGAGTTATAAGGTTCACCAATTCGCACATAATTGGCTGGCCAAGCAAGCTGGAAAATTTCTTCTTTCCTGCCACTTGGTTTTATACTTTTGCATTGTTCCTTTGTTTATTTGTTATGCTTATGTTATGGCCAATAAAAAAAAGTAAAACTAATAAAAACACAGTTCATTCGAATCTCCAATACTTGGTTGGCCTATTATAGTGCATATATATTACATGTGCAAGTGTGCGACACCATTTGTTTTCGGACATCTTGTCCTGTCCGTGGAGCCCTTTATAAACACGATAAGTCCAGCTTTCACCCAAAAGTTCATTTTAGCCTCTCCATTAAGACCAATTGACAAAATTGTGGAAAGAGGGAATAGCTGTATGGATTGCAAACCTAATACAGTTTTGAGCAGTCGAGCTCTTATTATTAGAGAAGTAAATGGTTTAGAACTTTGCATAGGCTTTGGATAGCCCTTTTAGCTAGGCTGATTATATGACAGACCAGCCTATCTTGGCTCTTGGCACACAAAAAATAATCCAATGTAGAATTAGGCTTAGCATGTATTTGGGCCAGCACTCGTACTGGAAAACAATAATTCACTTGTATCTAGAGGCTGGATTTTCCGACAGGAATTGTCATATTTACAAGGAGTAGGCCCAAACATGTGATGGATGTTATGACTTATTAGAACGTCATTATATGAATTGGTCCTCATTCACATGGTATCCAACTAACCAAACTAGCAAATTGTAGACTGAAAGATCAAAGAAATTGTGTGTTTGAAAACTTTGAAATGGGCTAGTACAACCAATGATGGCAACCTTGCGCATTATAAGCTAGGCTTACAGTTGCACAAGATGACACAACCTTTTCAAAACCTAATACTGGCTAGGAGATTATTATAGCCAACATCAGCATACATTAATTTGAACATCTTAAATTCAGGCATTAAAGAAATGAAATTATGAGGACATGACACAGGGGCCGTGTTTAGACTTCAGATTTAGTCGGTCCAGTTGAAGCCTTCAGGTTGTTGAGCATGCAAGTTTAGTAACAACTAGCATTTTGTGTAACGTAACAGTTGACATTGCTAAAGGAATTGACCACTGTTAATCCTTGAAACCGGAATTGCCATGGATTTATATCGTTTTCCTTTCTAGCCCACATTTTTATAATTTTATCAATTTTGGCTTTGGTTAGCAAGAATTTAATTTTGCCATTGTATTAAATAACTAATTAAGGAAATCTAATAAATAGTAGTAATTAATTAATCAAACAAACTATACAACTGGAATCCAACTTAATTTGATATTTAGGAAGAATATTTAAATGCACAGGATTAACAAGAACTAGGCTGTAGCATTTAGAACATTAGCAGCAGTGAAGCTAAGTAGCTATATAGCTATTTTAACTTCACTAAAACACAAAATTCCATGCTAAAGTAGTAGTACCATTAAAAAAAAATTTACCTTCTTGCTACAGTGCACAACTATTTTATGGCTGTGCACTGTAGCTAAAAGCTAAAAAAAAAAAATTATTTGTTTTATTCTCCCTCCCTTTAAATTATTATTTGTTTATTCTTTTTTGTCTATTTCTTTTTATCTCTGAGTCACCACTCTCTCACCTCTCTCTCTCAACTCTCAATTGTCACTGGCTCAACCGTCGTCGGCCCATCCCTTGAAAGTGGCCGGAGATCCGATTTGATCATTCCTCAAAGTGGTCGGAGATCTGATGCGTTGCTATTGATGTCGGAGAAGAATTTCGTTTCACCGCCACTACCACACTCGCTGCCATCCAAACGTGGTTCAAATAGCTCATATTTGATTTTTGTTTTCTTTGAGAAATCGATTATTGCTACTCTGAATTCTACAAGAAAGCACAACTAGGTTTTGAAGATTTCAAGATTTTGGAACTAGGATCGAGCTTACCTCGGATCTGTGGAGAAAATGAGAGATCTGTGGACTTGGGGTCAACACAGGTGATCGGAGGAGGAGAGTGTACGATCAAAGAAGTGGATGTGAAGTACTGGATCCAAGTACGGAGGTGGTGTTGGTAGCCAAGAGCTAAAGAAGAGTCTCTTTAAGTCTACAGGACTCAATCTCTCTGAGAAATCGAAACTTTATGGGTTTTATTTTTGTGGTTATGGGTTGATTTTCTTGGGTAGTTGTGGGCTGATTTTGGTGGTTGTGGTGGTGGTAGGAGTAGACTGTGGGCAAAGTGGTGGTGGTGGGTTGTATGAAGTGGTGGTGGCCGTGGTGGGATGTATTATTTTATTGTAGTAGATATATTATTTTATTGTGATGTTTATATTATTTTATTGTGCTGAAAGCTAAAATAGATCCGCTACTGCTGGATGTTTTGTAAAATGAGTAGGTAAAATAGATAAAGTAACTTTTGGTGGTGCCAAATAACTAAAAAAAATAACTCTACTACTGTGGATGCAAAGTCTTGCATAATAGAAAAAGACACCAATTTTACACATTTTGCCTAAAAAATGCTTCACATCAGTGCTTCTAAAAGTGTGCATATTTGCATATTTGCTACAATAATCGTGCATATATGCACGGTTACTATAGATCTTGTATTTAATATTTTAGATTTTTTTTCTCTCTCCTTCACCTCACTCTCTCAGCTTCTCACTCTCACCTCTCTCTCGTTCTATCTTAGTCCCTCTCCTTGTCTCTGTTGCTCTCAGATCATTTTCTTCAATCTTAGATCCTTTTCCATCGCTAAAAAACTCTCGATCCTCTTCCATTGCGCTGGAGCAACATCCTTTGCCATCGCCCTCATCCCCTGCGCCGCCTTCCTCCTCGACCTTGGCGGAGGGTGAGGGACTCAGAGGCAAGGATGGAGCGCATGGCGGCAGTTGTTGCGAGGAGGTGGTGGTGCTACTAGGCGTTGATATTGCTCTGATATGTTGGTTGCTGGTTTTTTTTTTTTTTTTTTTTTTTTTTTTTTTTTTTTTCTGGTTTTTTTGTTGATTGTGGGTGTGGGTTGGTGGGGTCTTTGGGTTGATCGGCTTGTTTTTACTGGTTCATATGGTTGGGTTGAATGACAGTGTCTGGGTTGTGTTGGGTCTATGAGAGAGATGAGTGTTAAAGAAATGAATATTTTATTGAATAAATGTGTAGAATAGATAAATTGATGTAGATGTTTTGTAAAAATAAGTGTATAAAATAGAAAAAAGTATATGTTTTTTTACAAAATAAATGAAAATTTTGCGCTAACTGACGTTGATGCTCTACAATGAAAGTTGGGAGAAGCTCCAAAAGCAAAAACTAAGCACTAAAATATTGGGCAAAGAAGGAAGTAAAGTGGGGGGTGGGGTGAGCATGATTGAATGTCACTAAGCAGAATAGGTCAAGCGGCATTTTCTATTGAATTGGAGAGGTTGCCATGTCTTTTCTCATCAAGCCGGACCAAACGAGCCCCACTTCAGGTCTTGAGTCTGACTCCACCCTCAAAAAGCAACACCTACAAAAATTCAGGAGTAAGTGAGTATATTGTGGTCCTGACTCCTGACCAGACCAACCGTATGAACTTCAGCCTTGGTGCAAGTGGGTCCACGTGCAATTACATGTTATAATACAAAAACAATGAGACATGTATATATAAGATATTATGATTGCCCCATTACCATCCAAACGTACGTAAACAAAAGTGTGCTATATGCTATATTCTACATATCTTAGGTGGACTGTCGATTTCTTGGTATATCTAATGTCATACTCAATACTCAATACCCATTCCAAATGGCTTGTTATGATCACCCAATGAATTTCTTCCCTCAATGGAGGGAGCTAGCCCTTCAAATCCTGATTAACCTTTTGCACTTTTATGCACTTAATGTTTCTGCTCTCAAAATGAAATTATACCTCAAAGAAAATTACTTTTGCATTTTTAAGAGGACATACTATGAACTAGTTAAGCACATGCAATCCCTTTAAATGTAAGTAAATATACTATTTACACTCTCTAAGTTTGAGGTTACTTGTAAATTCGTTTATTAATTTTGAAAGTTTACAATTTAGACCATCAAATATTAAAACAATATTAATGTGTCTTTTCTATTAACATCCATTAGAATCTCGTCATTGACCTACACAAAAAATTCATTTGTACATAAGATAGGAAAACGACATCAATTTTAGGCGAGTTTGTAATTATATGCACATGTTTTATATGACTTAATGTATATGCCCTCTATGTTTTACTAACTATATACCTTAGTCAATAGTCATAGCCCTTTATTAATCTTCAATCAAGGCATATGAATTATTCTTGATTTAAAAATAATCAATTGCTTCTATCGGACAACTATTGTATGCATATATAGTATATACCCTATATTGGGTTCTTGTAATACATAATTCAAAATAGTAAAAATGTGACCAATAAGGGTTTTTTGTTGTGGACATAGTAGTCGAACCATGTAAGTCTTTGTTTTTGCTTTCTCCTTCATTCTAAATCATTTATTTTCTGCTATTTATTTTTAATATAGTACGAGGGTCACTTTTTAATCTTCAATTGGGTTCAATTAGCCCGTCACTGACCATCACTCATCTTTATCACTGCTGACCATTATTAAAATTAGCACTGCTGACCATTGTTTGGACTAGTCATTGCTATCCACTGTCTCGACATATTTCATAATTACCTCTTTCTGGACAAGGCACTTTCCTACTCCAATTATTATTATTATTTTTTTATAGTTTTATTTTTGGTGTATGTTTTTCCATTTGAGACTCCCAAGTCACACTAATTGGTGCATCACTCATTCCTTTCAGGTTCAATTAATGTGAAATTTGCCAAATTGCTTATGTGCTTTACCACGACATTGTCCTTTGCCAATATTCCTTAGGCCACCAGTGTAGTTGTCCTTTTGCCCTGGTTGCTACTATTCGGTTGCTGGTGTAGCTATTCTCCAGTCGTCGATCGTCTTAATTTGTTGCCATTGCCAACATTTGCATAATTCATTGCACATTGTTTCTAGTTCATTCTACATCCAATCCAATCGTTCACAATGAATTTTTATTTTCATGAGATTATAATTCCAAACTCAAGATTCCACCTTCAGTTGAGTTTGAGGGGAATGTTAGTGTATGCGAATATGTTTTATATGATTTAAAGTATCTACTCTTTATATTTTATTGTGAACGTACCTTAGTCATGGCCCTTTATTATGACTAAAGTCATAGCATTTCATTTACTCTTGATTTAGACATAATCAATGGCCCCTATAGGTCAACCATTGAATATATATACATACCCTGTACTGGGTTTTTATAATACACAATTCACAATAGTAAAAATGAAGCCATTAAAAGATGTTATTGTGGTCGTAGGTTACTAGGATAAAAATACATAAAATCTTACCTTTGCTCTCTCTTTCTCTCCTCTAAATCGTTTATTTTCTTCCTTTTATTACAGGATTTATGGTGAAAATGTGACGGATAAATAATGAAAGAGGCACATTAACATCATTGTTATTTGTAATAATCCATGTGTAAATTGCAGGTTTTGAAAGTTAAGAGATCAATCTAAAGGTGGCCTCAAATTTAAAGAAGTAAATCAAATTATGCTCCGTTTGTTTTGAAGTAAAATATTTTCTGAAAAATGCTTTCTTATTTTCAGGCTTTTTTTTTTCATGTAAAATACTAAAATATAGTCAAATTTGTAAAATATTTTTTGTTAATCGTAAAATATTTTATAAAAAGTCATAAAATGTTTTACCTTTATTTATTTTGTAAAACATTTTACAAAAACAAATGTCTTCCCCTCTCCCCATTTAGTGGCTAGGTCACCGGTCAAGTGGTCTGGTGGTTGGAGTCATTGTTTTAGCGACTAGTGCTAGCCGCCGCTTTGGCGACTAGTGCAGGTAGTCATCGAAGACACCATTTTGGTCACAGGTGCTGGAAATCTAGTCATCGGAGACACCACTCTACTGACGGTCTGGTCACTGGACCTCTAGCACAGCGGCTCTGGTTGCTGAGCCACTGATTTTGGTGATTTACTTGAAAATTTTTACCTGCCATACCAAACACCTGAAACTATTTTATTGGAAATGTTTTACATGTAATATATTTTCACCCTAAAAAAAGAATCAAGGCTCAAGAGTAATTACTTGTTTTTCAAGACCCTACTTTAAGTTCATTTCATACATGTTATGATCGCCAATGCATACTAGATTTGGTTGCATTTTATTGAAATTGAGATTCAGACCCTGGAGTTTCTTGGATCTTCAAAAAGAGAACTTTATAAGTTTTAATATAGTACAAGAAATGATCTAGGCATAAGTAATAATCTATTGTATACTTTCTTTTATTTTAATTATCTCTTGTGAGAAAATGATCTCACAAATCTCATACAATTTGTTTGATATATAATCTAATGATTATTTTTGGAAGATTAGATTGATTTTTGGAAAAAGAAGAAAAAAAAAAAATCAAATCAAACAAGCATAAAACACATGCTTGCGTATTCGTCCATAGGTCAAATCAGATATCTAATTATTGAAATAATTGTTGGAGACTTATGCAGAAAACAAATGGAGCCTTAATAGAAATGAATGATAATCGTTTGTGAGAAAATACCAATTATTCATTAATGAGCTTCTCTTTGAAACTAGTAGACAGCTTCTTCGCCAGTGGAGTCAAAAAGCACAATTAGAATCATTGTAACTTGCAATACATGTTAGCATTCAGTGTCATAATCACCAGGGAAAGAACAACTAACAAATTCATTTATTTATTAATTTTTAAACACAGTTAAGATATTAAAAAGAATATACCTTGGCCATATTTACGGAAGATATGTTACATACATTATCCCATCTTCACTCTTTCACCTTTTAATTAAGAGTAATACTAGCGAGTGTTTTTAGAGCACTGGTTAACAATTCATTTTAGGAAAATTTTGACACTATTTTTATAGGAAATAAAAAAAGTTGTTAAAAACATTAATTACTTTTTTTTTTCCTATAAAAATTTTCTTTAAATAAATTCTTAACCAATACCTTAAGGGCATCCGCTAGCATTTCACTTTAATAAAATGATTATATTTATACCCATCTCTCCAACCTTGCTACTTATCTTCCACGCCATAACTCTCTCTCATCCAACAATCCCATTTCATGAACTATCATTATATACACGAGGCTGAGGGCACCCCCTTTTCACTTGTTTACTAATACTTCATCTTTTTTTGATGAAATTAATACTTCATCTTCAATCAAACATGTAGTTTTATATATATATATGGGTCCACATGGCACACATCCAAGTCGGTGGAGTATGATATTATTGTTTTCATTTTCATTGTATGTATTGGAGGACCCATTTTCTCGCACTAGACAAAACCGAAATCGGTACAAAATATTATTGTCTACTTTTTTTTTTTGGTAAGTTGTCTACTTTAATGTACATAAAATATTGTTGTTAATTATTGTATGGCAGGTTTCAATGAAATATAACAACTAAGATCCAGTGTATTTTAATGAGGTTATTTTGTGCAGGTCAGATTTCAACTAATTCTATTTACTAAAAAAAAAAAAATTCTATGTTTGTAATCCTCCATTTTTTGGGGGTAGAGAATGGATCCTCCAATAAAGTGAGAGTATGTGGACCAATTCAATATTAAGCTAGCTATGCGTGGGATTGTAAAATAAGTTTTCCATTTGCAAGGTTAAGATTGTAGTCGCCGCTTTTATTAGATCAGGAATTGGCCCATGTATGACTACTGCTTGTAAAGTCAAAAAAAGTGTATATAAAAACATCTGTAATAGTATTGTAGAATATAATATCATGCTTTGACTCCTAAACTATTGATTTACGATTTGTAATAATACCATTAAAATTCTACTTGCGAAGGGGCCAATCAAACTAAAATGACAAGAAAGAACAAACAAAGTTTTACATCTCGTTACCTAGCCAAAGATTACAAAACATAATTCATACATCATTCTCTGAAAAAAAAGGTTGCATAGCGCCATATACTTAATGAGCCGTAACAGCTTAATTATTATATTATTATGATTTATGAATAGATAAAAAAGTAACATAATCAATAAGGAAATAATTCATGAAGCTGAGGTCATTAATTAATTTGAATCACTCGTTCACTCCGCTCTTGAGGCCAAATTTATGAAATCAAAAGTTATCATCAACAACTTTGAGTAAATGCAAGATTATATGGTTCATGTATTTGCTTTTATTTTTATTTTTGATAAATAGATAGTGAGGGTGGGGAGATGAGATTCAAACCATTAATATAAAGCGGCTACAAACGAGTTATTACTGTTGGACTCTCACTAAAACCTCACATGGTTCATGCATCGATGTATTATAATTTAGATTTCCAAAAAATTTTCCAACAAAAAAAAGAGGAAAATACAAGGAAAATGTACTAGAAAGAAAAAAAAAGAGAAAAGGGAAAGAGTATTAGATAAGAAGAATATTATCCAACAACCAAAAAAGAAGAAGGAAAAATTCAGATTTTCAGACCCGAAAATAGTCAAAACACAAGAAAAATGTAATAAATCAGAAAAAAAAAAAAAAAAAGAAAAGAAAAGAAAAGATGAGAGTTGAGGGTAGTAAAGAAAAGTAGTAGTAATGAACACGTGAATATCACGTGGCATTGGTAGGACGGCGCTATAAATATATGAAGAAAGAATAGCCAGCTTGCTTACAAGTCTCAGCTAGCAACAAAGGAAAAAAAAAAAAAAAAAAACCAAATCCAACGCTGTTACTAAATCGCCGCGGCTAAAACGAAACGTTTTACTTTTTAACAAGCCGCTTTTTTGGAATCTATCTCAGTTCATTTCCCCGATATTCCGCTCTCCGTGTTCCTCTCTCCGATATTCCGGTAAGTTTTCGGACATTTAATGCTAACAACCAAAACAGGTAAAACAATTAAAAAATAAAAATAAAAAAATCACCGATTTGTACGCGCTTTCTTTCTTGCTCTTCTATTGTCTAATATAGTAGCTTGCAGAGACTCTCTCTCTCTCTTTCCCTCTATATTTTTTATTTGCATTTTATTTCTGTAGTGTAAATATTGGTTTTGACGACTAGAAGAGAGAAAGGAGGATTATTGTGTTTCAGTTTTCAGAGATTTTATTTTGAGTTCGGTCGTCTTGGGATGGAAGAACGGTGGAGATTTAAAGGGTTGAAGATCCGCATGGCAGTGTTCATTGTAGTGTTCTTACTATTTATTCAGAATCTGAGTCTATGTTCGTCTCTGAACACCGAAGGTACATATATTTTTAGTATAAACCATTGAGTTCTGCATGTCCGTACAGTTCGGAAGCTGATAAGGTTTTCTTTACAGAAACAGGAAAAGCTTTATGACAAAGTGTATATATATATATATATGTGTGTGTGTGTGTGTGTTTGGACGCAGGTTTGGCATTGTTAAGGTTCAGGGAGAGCGTGGTGAGAGACCCTTTTGGGGCTTTATTGGATTGGAATGACAACGAGGGAGTAGTTGATCCGTGTTCTTGGTTCGGAGTCGAGTGTTCGGACGGAAATGTAGTCATCTTGTGAGCGAAACTCAAATCGTTTTTATGCAAAAATCTCTTTTACTTGTTGAATATAAACGTGTTTTTGCTTCTGGGTCTTTGAGTTTTGGTCCAAAGATCAAGGAAATAATGCTGTTTTAAAACTAAAACCAAAAATCAACACTTTTACAAACTCGGTTATATATGCTAAATGAAATTTGACTATCAATGTGTTTTAGCTAAGCGTTTGTTGCCCGTACTCGATTAACTTTGTGGACATTTTTGGTACAGTAGATAAAAAAGCGTATTCTTTAGTAAACGATTAAAATGAGTCTGCTGCAATTTTTTTGGAAGGTAACTTAGAATGGGATTCATGGGGCTAAAGATGCATAGGAATTTCATTCTTATAAATCTTTTTTCATTGTTAATCGGTTCCACATATGCGATAATCATATATGGAATTGTCTTACGATGTTTAACTCGTAGTAATGTGATCTTGTAAACACAAATGTGTCTCATACTCAATCTGACTTCTTTTGCTTAAATAAAAGATACATATCTGGGAAATTTTGTTCCTTGTTTAAGGTGAATCAAGTCAATTTCTTAAAATCCAAATTTTAATTTGCAAGAATAGGAACTTTCTCAAAAGAAACAAAGACATTATTGCTTGACTCCTCGTTTTTACAAATAATTGAAGTGATACATAGCCAATTTTGAAGAGAAAACCAAAGTTGTTAAAGTTGTATACGCTGCTCTTGATGGAACACTTATTTTGCTGCTCTTTTGATTGTTGGCATTGTCCTTATTTTTGTTGTTGTATTTTTATCCTACTCATTGAGCAATCCTTGCTTCTTGTAATATTTGAAAAAAAATTTGTGATCTAATTTGTAACCCTCAAGTCAAATTTGTCAATGTGCAGGAATTTGAAGGATCTTTGTCTTGGAGGAACCGTGGCACCTGAACTTGGGAAGCTAGCTTACATAAAATCTATGTAAGAATATATTTGGCCTGAAAACTCACATTGGTCTAAGTAATTATATAACTAATTACTTGTGCTTAATTTCTACAGCATTTTACGCAACAATTCTTTTTCTGGAAATATCCCAAAAGAGATCGGGGATTTGAAGAACCTGGAGGTTTTGGACTTGGGATACAATAACTTTAGTGGATCATTTCCATCTGATTTCAGCAATAATCTTTCCCTGACTACCCTGTAATATGAACCTTTCACATTGTCATTCTCACCAGTCCTTTCTTTTAATGAGCTTCTACTAAGTCCATCCTGTGATTTTTTCTGCAGTTTACTTGACAATAATGACTTCCTTGGTAACTTGTCTCCTGAACTCTACGAGCTTAAGACACTTTCTGAAATTCAGATGAATGATAACCAGCTAACTGGTACTACTTTGAGGGCATCTTATAATTGCAGATCTTTGACATGGTAAGCAAGTTCATTTATCTAATCCTACTAGTAAATCTACATCAATAATACTTTAAATCCGTGATTTTGGGATAATAGGGGCAGGACTTGGGGTTGAGTTTCTATCATGCTGCTAGTAATAATAATCTCCACGAAAATTAGAAACAAGTTTGGCAATACTATCTTGATAGGCGTTAAGAAATAATTTTTAGTGAAACTTGCCTTAGTACATTAGCCTCTGGTGAAAGAAAATTTTACTCATTGTTGCTACCTTGGCACGGTTTAGTCATGTTAAACATGGATAAATATATCTGGAATTTTTGGATGGTGTGAATTACACACACACAGCAACCTTGGTTGTACTAAGAAGATTGAGGATTTTTATTTTATGTTAATTTTTAAGTACTGAATGACCCTGTAAATGTCATTACCAAAACATGTAGGGTGATAATGGAGAATCTTGGCTGTACTTGAACATGATTAGATTCAGTAATATAATCTTCATGAATAATTGTTATTCTGGGAATTAAAGAATATTAAAGAAAGCTTTAGCCACAATGTTTTGATAGAATGTCAGGAGTTTTCTTATATAAGCTTTATGGCGGATCATCACTCTTGGTTTACTGCAATGGTTCTGTTCTAATCCATAGTTCAAAAAAAGTTTTGGTCTCTGGCATTGAAAATTTTTTACATTTGAAAGTTATTTATTACAACATTTTTATTAAATGAACTAGCATATTATTGCCTATATAAACTCCGTGCTTACAACTTTTTGTAATTTTAGGAACGCTGCCAAATTTGGAAATGATGCTTACCGAAGGCAGCTGCTGCAGATGCATGCCTCAAATCCATCCCAAAGGAATGAATTCAAGGAGAGGGGTTCATTGTCACCATCACCTTCTCCCTCTTCCTTACCGCCCCATTATCTGTCTCCATCATCATCACTATCACCGTTCTCACCATTTTTGGCACCATCAGGTTCACCATTGTCATCATCACCATCATCAAATTCCCCATCTAAATCCAAGTCTCCAGTATATTCCCCATCACAATCTCCCTCCAATATCTTTCTGACTCCTTCACCCTCACCTATTCTAGCTCCAACTCCAGCTTCGACAATTCCAGAAAATCCACCTGCAGTATCTGTTCCAACAGGATCTCTCTGGGAATTAAATCCTTCACCTGTTTCAACTCCGAGCCAGGAGGTCAGCAAGAATTCCAAGAGAAAGCATCATTATGTTCTAATTTGGGTTGGAATTGTAGGGGGTTGCTCATTCATTTTGATTTCAGCGATTAGCATTGTTTTCTTCAGAAGCAGTAAGGTTGTTACCGTGAAGCCTTGGGCAACAGGGTTAAGTGGGCAGCTGCAGAAAGCATTTGTAACAGGTCATTCTTTTTCTCATCAGAACAAAGTTCTATGTTTTATGCACTTCAGGCAATAGGAGTATAGGACTAATATACAAAAGCGAGACTGAATACTTAGAAAACATGCATACATCCACTATTTCACCCTAGGAGCATTCTCGGCTATAAATTGACTAGCATTGGGACAACAGTCCAAGGAAACACACTTATTGTTGTTTCCTATATGCAACTATTGACTAAAAGGTTATGATTATCTTCTTAAGTCAAAATTTTTATTTAATTCCTTGACTAAGAACAAAGAAAGTAGTTTTCAACCTAATTGCACGCATAGCAGATATACTAAACTTCATCTTATGATCCTTCTAATCTGATGCAATTATAAATTTTGCTATATTTCCAAACTATGGGTTCATACACTGATACTTGACAGTTTGAATTCAGGTGTACCAAAGCTCCATCGACCAGAACTTGAAGCAGCTTGTGAAGATTTCAGTAATATAATTGGTTCTTTCTCAGATGGAATTGTGTATAAGGGGACTCTTTCAAGTGGGGTGGAAATAGCTGTAACATCAAGTGCAGTGACATCTCCTGAAGACTGGTCAAAAAAGTTGGAAGCCCAGTTCAGGAAGAAGGTATTGAAGAATCAAATTTTACCAAACATTAGGCATTCGATCTGAATAGTTTCTAAAGGCCACTTATATTTATTTTTCAGATAGAAATATTATCAAAAGTGAACCACAAAAATTTCGTGAACCTCATCGGGTTTTGTGAAGAAGAGAAGCCATTTACAAGAATGATGGTCTTTGAGTATGCTCCAAATGGAACACTATTTGAGCACTTACACGGTGAGTACCTTAACTCTTCCCTCAATACCCAAGGAAAAAGCAAATTATTGAAAATGTCAATTCATACATTTAACATTTTCCTGATTGATTGACTGGCTAAACGTAGAGCTTCATTTGTTCTCTCCATTGCATTAGGAGCATGAACTCATGCTGTACATGCAAGATGCAATAATGCATCTATAGATAAACCACAAATGCCTGTGAGGGAAATGGTTTAAGAGACCAAATACAATACATTATATTGTGGCAAATGCATGGATCATAGAATATAATTTGTTATGATACATAAGACAAAAGTTGGAGTAATTAGAGCTGGAAGAAACATTTTATGGTTTTGACCATATTAAATTTTGGATGTATTGCAGTAAAAGAAGCAGAGCACTTGGACTGGGCAATGAGACTACGAATAGCTATGGGCATGGCATACTGTCTGGAGTATATGCACCAGTTGACTCCACCTATAACACACAAAACCCTGGAATCCTCTTCTATATACCTGACTGAAGACTATGCTGCCAAAATATCAGATTTCAGTTTTTGGAATGATACATCTGTAGCAAAGAAGAAAGCAACTGTCATGGACCTTTTGGAAATCCCATCAGTGGAACCAGAAAGAAATGTTTACAGCTTTGGGGCAATTTTGTTTGAAATGATAACAGGAAGGATTCCAGACTCCGTGGACAATGGCTGTCTTGGAGACTGGGCAGCAGAGTATCTAAAAGGAGAAAAACCTTTAAGAGAAATGGTGGATCCAACTCTAAAATCTTTTCGAGTGGATGAGCTTGAGAAATTGTCTGAAGTGATAAAAGATTGTTTACAACCTAATCCAAAGCAAAGAACAACAATGAAAGAGATCACAGCTAAGTTGAAAGAGATCACAGCAATGGAGCCTGATGAAGCAACACCAAAATTATCTCCACTTTGGTGGGCAGAGATTGAAATAATGTCAGATTCAAGTTGAGATTTGAAATTGAGGCTTGAGTCTATATATTTAAAAAAATTTATCTAATCTTTTTCCCTGATTTTTTTTGGTTTTAGTTGCATTGGCTTGCAACGTAGATAATGTTTGTGTCTAATGTAAGGCAGAGGAAGATGTTTGTACATGATTGATTGTAAAAGTTCACCACAAGAAAATTATAGAATTAACTTCAAAATCAATAAATGTTGATATTTTCCAGAATTAGCCAGTAGAAATTTATGGTTGGCTATCTCACTCAGCCACTCTAGTCAATGACCGGTTTTATATTCAAGCCTGCAACAACCCCGCACTTCTCCCATACTTTTCCCATAAATTCTAGAAGCCAAGAGGCATTGGTAGTTCCAAAATTGCCCTGAAATTAGATCAAGGACAATCTATTCCATTGCAGATGTTGTGTAGGAGAAGACGCAAAGACACATACATTGACAGACTTTGTATTGTATCTCCTCCCGCTAGATGAGCTAGGGAAAAAAAAAACAAAAACAAGTTTTGGGTTAGGTTATTTTTGTTGGGTATATACGTGTGTGGGAATTTCACAAAGAAGTTAAGGATTATTATTATTATTTTTTGGAAATTAAACAACAAGAAAGAAGATAAGGAATTAATATAACATAATTGATTTAAAATCCATAGACTAACTTTCGGGTTAAATTATATCCCTATATGTCATATTAAAAGACCTCATATGAAGTGTCTCTTTCGCAATTGGAGCGAGGCAGGTGCAGGGTTGACATGCAGAAACCATAAATGACATATGAGAGCCCATGGATGGAGCATGGTGAAGGGAAAAATGGAAGCTAGTTGAACTTGTTTGTGGCTTCGAAAGAGAAGAGGAGGTCTCAAATCCACATAGAGGCAATTACTCATAAGCAAAAAAGTGGTTGTTTTTTTTTTTTTTTTGAGTAAGTTACAACCTATGGCGTCTGTTCTTGGTAATTGTTCTTTATTATCAGACTAAGACACCAATCAGTTTTTTGTGTAGGCGGAAATTGAACCCCAGATCTCTTATACAGCCATCAGAGACTTACCAGCTGAGCTAACTGGAACCCACGCAAAAAAGTGGTTGTTGGGTATACGTGGAAGTCCCACATGAACAAAAAGTAAAGAAGTTGAAGAATTAATATAATATAATTGGGTCCAAATCCATAGGCTTAAATGTTTGGGTTAAATGATGTCCATATATATTATATTAAGGCATCATTTGTAGTCTTCGCATGACATGAAAAAACAATCACTTATATTTGAAAGAAAAAGAAAAAGAAAATTATGACAAATAAGACAGATGTTTCTATAAGCTTGTTTATGTACAAGAATTGTAAAGTGAAATTCCTACTTCCATCAAGAACAATTTGGGATGCATATAGTGTAATAGAATTACAAAAACTTCCACTAGCATCAAACCTCCAATGCTCATCCAATGCCCTATTTGATAATATGGACATATCTTTTTGAATCATTTTCACATGGTCAAATTTCACCAGAGTGGTCTATGTGGCCTCTTGCAGAATCCCCATGATGGATTCCTTGTTCTTGTCTTTCCTTATTATCAGTTCCACAATTCTATATATACATACCACTCCCTTGCTCATTTTTCCTCATGACAAATTCCATATCATTGCAATGGTCAATTTGCAGCTGGATGCTCATCAAGAGCATAATTTCCAGGGAATAATTGGGATATATGGAAAGTTACCATGATTTTTACCCCACAGCTGACAAAGTCAGCCACATACTGACTTCATTTGGAACATAAGGTGCCTTGCTTAAGTTTTCGATTAACAGCTCAATCCCGTGCTCGATTATACAAATCAAGTGTTTCCTTGTGGTCAGGGTCCAAGCAGAGTGCTGCCTGACAATCTTGGAGAGCAGAGGTGAGGTTCCCCATTGACTCGTAAAATGCTGCTCGAAGATGAAGCATTTGTAAGTCAGGCTTGAAAGAGATGGCCTTTGTAAGCTCTTCTACGGCTTCAGTTTCTTTTTGGTCATCCATCAGAACTGGTGATATGTGATTCTGTATGTTAGTATATAAGTTTTGATTTTCCAGGTGATGAAAATGTTTACACACCCCATCCAGAGCAATCAAAAAAAGAATAAAATTCTTAAGTGAAAGCTATGAAACTAGATTGATGATAAATGAGACTCTTCCAAAAGCTTACTTTACTCAAATGCACTTTGCAGAGATTGCAGGAATTTTTATTCTTATTTTTTAAGTCTTGCTACCACCTCACTAAAGGTCCCTTCCTACTCTTATTTCATTTTGAATTCAGTTTGTTATTTGTTTTCTTTCTTTTTCTTCCTATCAGATTTGAAGTAATGTAAACATTACTGCTTCATATTATGTCCTGAAATTAAACAGAAGGATGTGATCTCCCTCTTGAAGAAAGACAGCTAGGCTATTGAATAGCTTCCATGACATATGGCACTCACTAGTACTCAAGAGTCAAGATACAAAAATATAAAGATTTCCACTTCCTTCTGTTGGAAAAATCATTTTAGAAACTTTTGAAGTAACTATAGCCAATAGTCAGAACTAAGAAGTGCTCATAGTAATATGTACAGCTTTGTTTGTGACAGTGAAGCAGAATATAGGAGTAGTAGAAGCCTGAATACCTCAAACTAGTTAACTTTAGATGATTAGAGCCTTTACAAAGTTCAATTATCACCTATATTTATTGCTAGTCTTTTATTCAACAAAGTTGCACATAGTGGTTGATGGAAAAAATAAAAATAAGGCTCAATGCATCTAGTAGCTTAGCTCTAAGATTGTTTTTTTTGAGGGGGGGGGGGGGGGATGAAGGGTTTGGGGGATAAGTCACCTTCTTTCAATTGACCAAGTTGCTGACAGTGTGATATTATCACAAAAATTTGAAGATTTATGACCAAGAAATTATGGATCGTCAAAACAATACTCAGTTCCACCAGTTAAAGTCAAAAAGTAGTATCTCTTGTTTCATTGTCGATATCCACAGCTTAATTGACTAACATTTTGGAGATAACCAACTGCCTAAAGATTGAACATAAAATCAAAGCTTGTGCTTTTTGATCCCTCCAGGTCCAATAAGTGAAGGACTGAATTTTTTTTTAATTGCTGATATATAAATATTGAGACTAATTATTTAGGAGGCACCAAATCGAAACACTAAAGGGCTTAAATTTCATACCTAATGTAAATCAGTTTTATATTAAGAGTATAATGCATGGAGCAAGTGATCTAATGGAAGAAGTAGATTTTATCATTGGCAATGATTCCTGAACAAAATTAAATTGCAGAGACTGAAAATTACCGAAGGGTAAAAATTAATTACCTGCTGCCCTGTATCTGTATGGATATGTCCTCAGTGGATCCAATTGTGTTGCTGTATCAAGATCAAATTTTGCCATTTCTTGGTCACAATATTCTGACCGTTTCTCATATGCTGATGCATTATTTTGTGCTTTCTCTATTAGCTTGGTCATCTCATCATATGCAGCTTGCCGTTGATTTTTTTGATGATAAACACGTGCCAACCCTTGATGGGCTCTTGTATGCTTGATGTCAAGGGCATTCATGTAGCAATCTGCTGCCAGATCCAGCTTACCACAATCCACATAAATACTCCCTAAATTATTTAAAGCCTGCAAAATATCCAAATACATGATCAAAAGAGTACATCCAGGCACACATGGAAAAAATGGTAAGGATCACAGTACAGATAATACTCACTTGTCCCTTCCGAAGACCATCTGAAGGACATTTAAGAGCTTCCTTCAGAATTTGGACAACATAACTTGAAGATTCAGGATCCAGACTTTTATCTGCCAATATGAATGCTTTAAGGAAAAAAGCTTCAAATGACCTCTGAAGTAAAATGGACTTCTCTGCCCTAGAGAGAGCTTCTTCACGGTGACCAGTGTCATACAAAATCCATCCTTCATATACTAGAATTTCATGCTCAGAGGTAGAATGATTTCTAGCCAATCGCAAACTGCGCATTGCAGCCTTTTGACAATTTAGCCTATTAGATCAATGAATATTAGAATTATTCATGGGAATCAATATAGTTAGTTTAGAGCTGATAACAGCCACACAGCAGCATTTATTGTTTTACACAGAGAAGACATATTCCTATATGTTCTAGATATTGTATAAAAATATAAAACATTAAGAATTTATCAAATCTGTGGGAATAGAAGTAATGAAAACAAACTGATAATTTGAATCCCCAATCATAGGAACATGAGAATGCACATACAGCAATCTATATAATTTGATATGAGGTTATGATTCCATGTGCTGCTGACAGATAAGAATTTTATTCTTTGTGCAAAAAGAATGTGATTTCTACCCATAAATTTATACTGGAATTTGTAATAATCCAGTCAAAATAATATATTTGAAAAGAACATCATGGTGATTTACTACTAAAAATTGAAGATGAGTAAGATAGACAACTCTAAATCAAATTACAAAAAACTAACCGCAAAAGAAGCAGAGATTGCCGAAACCGGAGGAGACTCTTTCCAGGGTCATTTGCCAGCATCTGATGTATGATAGCCAGAGAGCCAATATCATCTATACAAGACCATCGCTGATAGAGTTGCATCCAGCAATCAGCTTGATTCCATTGCTGAACTCGATGGCTGAGGAGCCCAATCAAGTAATCCCCAGTAACCTTCCCATGAAACATCATGTAATTGGGTTCTAAAGTTAAAAGTACTCGAATATCTCTAAGAGCACTTTCATAATCCTCAACTACAAGGAAGAACCAAGCCCGCAATTCAAGGCAATCAGGTGAAAGCTTAAACCATATAATTTTGTCAATCTCCAAAATGGCTTCCCTAATCTGCTTCTCCTCCACCTTTGCTACAGCTCTGTATTTATATGGAAACAAAAGAGTAGGATCCAATTCAGTTGCAGTTTTCAAGTCCAAGATCTTTTCCCTCCCAACATTATAAAAAGACCGCTCCTGGTACATCCACCCAACTGGTTTATTTTCAGAGATGAGAGAGCTCATCAACTTATAGGCCGAATACTGTTGTCCTTGCTTGTGTTTTGCTCTTGCTACACCAGCCGTAGAATAAACATGACCTGCTACAGCAGCTGCCTCAAAACAACGCTGAGCATCCTTATACTCTTTTCTCTCAAGCAACACACAACCTAATTGATGTGATACAAGCGCCCTCTGCCACCTCTCTGTTGCACATTCGCTCAATCTCTCCAATAATATCAATGTTATATTAGATACCATGCTTTCCTCCATTGCAACCTGGCTTAGGAAATAATACAGCAAGAACGAAGCATGCCCCACCCTGGCCAATCTCTCCCTAGCCTCAGAGCTACAAAAAAATTTCATCACCTTCCAATTATAAAGTGAACTCGGGAGCTCTCTTAGCATTACCTGCAAGCAAGATGCCACAACAAGATTCGCTGTCTCTTCCAAACCAAATTCAATCAGAACCAATGCATCCTCCATATTACCAACCAGTGAAGCTAAATGGGCATCACAAGCAGACTTCATCTCCTCACAACAGAACCTATTTGCAAAAGAAAGTAGCTCCAAAACAATCTCAGGACTGAAAAAGTCCAACCTTCTAGTTCTACTATACACTTCCGCAGCTCTCATTCCCTTTACAGATATCCCAATTTGTGAAAAATCAATTCTATCCATTTTTGACTCCAAGAAACTACCAAATAGCATAACATTAAGTACTCTTGACAGTGCTGCAATTCTATACCGGACACATTTAATTTCCTCATTACCAATAAAAAATGAAACATCACTATCCTCATTCAAACCCAAACACTCATTCCCTATAAACATTGACGTATCAATAACCTCAGAATGGTCCTTCAGACATTGGCAATTATCATGAATTGAATTAAAAGCATACCCAGATACTAAAGCAGCCTTAGGACAATCAAGAATGTGACCACTACAATCCATAGCTGATACACCCACAAGCTCATCCTCCCTCCTCTCAAGCCTCAGCCATGCTGAAAGCACAACCTTTGAGTGCACATCACCAGCGTTTTGACGCGCAGCACGGAGACACTGCCGGAGCAGCTTGGGATCACCAAGGCTGCGCAACAGTGAGTACTGCTCAATGCATAGCATTGACTTATCATTGGATTGGGCAGAGCAAGTTTGAAGGCGGCGATAAAGGTCAGCTAAAGTCCCTACAAAGTCAATGGGTTTGAGGTGGGGGTCTATGAAGGGTTCAAGAAGGTCAGTTGTGGGGAGTCCATAAGGAAGATGAGTTGACTCAGATACTGAGACCCAGTTGGAAGGTTTGGACTTTGAAAAGGATTTGATTTTATGGTTGATAAATTTTCTTCTGCTACTTTTACCACCAGTGGTAGTGTCTGAGGGACTAATAAGAGCATGAACTTGGGTGCTCTTGAATCTCTCTACTAGCTTAAGACCATGCATTTC
Source organism: Castanea sativa (assembly GCF_040712315.1). Lineage (NCBI taxonomy): Eukaryota > Viridiplantae > Streptophyta > Magnoliopsida > Fagales > Fagaceae > Castanea > Castanea sativa. Next base: position 18,775,352 of record NC_134020.1, read on the forward strand.
TTCTTGAAGATATATCTATATAACAGTCTATAACTCAGAAAATGAGATTCAACTATTCAAGCAGCTTCACTTGATTATCCAAAAAAATAGACAAAGATTCAAGCAGCTTTCATATAGAATGAATAATTGTTGTCAAGTTTGATATATACCCAAATGAAAATAAAACTAAAAGAATATATAGTCAGGATGTGAATGAGAAGTTGTTGTTTACCTCTGGCCTGCAAGTTGCAACCACTAGCAAAAGAGAGAGGTGGTGATGCAGGCTATGGATTGTGTTTAGTTTCTTGAGAAAAGAACGAAAAAATTATAGTGTCTTTCATTGGATGGAATCTCAAACAAGAGAGAAGTCACGGTGCACTCTCTCTATAGGCCTGAAACTGATGCTAGTTTCTCAAGAAAAAATTATGGAAAATAGTCCTGAATTGTTTTTTTTTCCTTTCTTTCTTCCATTGTTTATTTATTTATTTATTCATTTTCTTTTTTTGATGGGACACTTTGTTTCATGCAATGGATTCTTAAGCAATCTCTCTCTCTCTCTCTCGTCGAGTGTGCGTGTGGGATATAGAGATGAAAAAAATAATACATTAATTAGTATTTTTTAACCACAGCACTTTTTGGTTACCGGAAACTTATACAGTTGATTAGGTGGCCCACTCCAAAGAACAACGACGAAGTTGGAGTTCAGTACACACTAACCACTCCCATTTCGCCACGTGGCATCAAGAAGGCGAAGGAAAGGACCCACCTAAAAGTGATAAGTTGGTCAACTGCTGGAGGAGAGGGTTTTAATTTCCCCCTAAATTAAGCTACAATCCATCTTTGATTAGCTTAAGTGTTAATTAATTATTTAACAGCAAAAAGAAAATGGATTAAAGTGGAACTGCATGTTAAGCAAAGGTAAAGGTGGAGCAGGTAGCATTTTATAATTATCCATCCATTGAATAAGTTCATGGGTCTCATCAACAACACCCAACGCATAAATGTATACATTCTAGGAAGCCTTTATCTAATTTTTAACTCCCTTCTAAGTTTTCTTTCTTTCTCCCAACTTCTCCTCTTCTTTTTTCATTTTTTATTTATCCTATGAGTGGAGGGAAGGATGCAATCAAAATTTCATCTTTGGTGTGAAAGTAATGTACAAACAATTTGCATCTCTTAAGAATAAAATATATAATAAGATTTAAAACTAAATTAAAATATGATCATTGAAACTAGTATTTAAGCAAAATCAATGTAATATAAACAAATGAAATACACAAAATAATCATTTCTTAATATATTTTAACTCAATCATCTATTAAAAAATAATACAAAACTAAATTTTCTTTAAATTATTACGATCATTTATGATTGACTCTTTACTAGATTGTGCAGCAATTTCTTTATTAATGTACAAATTCAAAGAGTTTGTTAGAAAAGTATCTTTAATTTTGTTGCAAATCATGATATTGAAGGTATCTACAATTGCCATTGCACCAACACTTGACCTCTTTTTCCTTTTCTTTTTTTAATTTGCCAACTTCAAATTTGGAGGAAAGGGCAATAGAATTTTTTCCCAAGTTTAAAATATTATATATATATATATATATATATATATTTTTTTTTTTTTTATCAAGCCCCCATGAAATTGAATTCATGTCCTCCCAAATGGGGAGAGCACAAAAGTATCACTTAAGCCAAGGGTTTGGTGGTCTTCACCTCTTCCACCTCCCTCTATTTTGATAGGGAAAATGGAGTACGCCTTAATAGTGAACCTTGTGCTCTTCCAAATCTCTTCAAATGTGTAATACCAAAAGATTGGACTCCATTCTATGCATCTTTGAAATAGATTGAATATTTATTATTATAATGACTCTTGATTTATTTTTTTCTTAGATACAAGGCATTTAATTGTAAGCCACAAATTCATACTTTTTATTTTATTTTATATTTTATACAAGATAGAATTTCTACTGTAGCCTAATCTAAGTGTATATGTGTGTGAAACTCCCTTCTGGAGACTTGAACCCCGACCCTTGCCCCCCACATCTCACAAGCACTTATACTTGTTGTTGAGGACTCTTTTTTCACCCCACATGGCATTACTTTATTGGCAACCCATGCCATATCAAAATATTATTAATTTTTTGGGTAAATCTCTATAAAGCCCAAAATAAGCTTATATCTCATGGATTGGACTTACATGGCCCGCAAGATCCTTACTTCAAGAGGCGAATTCATGGTCCATATTTCCTTTTCATCAATTGGGATCATAATCTCACGACATCATCAACATCAACATATGGATCGGGCTTAAATGAATCAAAGCTCACGGCCCATGTTACCTCTCTTACACTCATGGCAAACGGCTTCTTCAACAAGAGCTCATATTTACACAAAATAACAACAAAACCCAAGGTACGTCATCTCATTTTCAGCTTATGATCCAAGCTCATAAGTTTCTTTAAGGAAACTTTGGGAGTTATGGTTTGGAGGGCCAAAAGGCATGTTTAGTAAAGCTCCAGCAGTTTAAAGTTGATAAAAGAAACATGTTGCTTAACGTGTCTTCTTCAACTCCCTAAATTTTGACGAGTCCGTGTGTAGCGAGTAACATATGGTAAGCATCTCTTATCACATAGCACTTAAAATGGTAAAACTCCCAATTGTTCTTTTCCTAAAACTTAATATTCATCATGTGACAAATACTCAATATCCCCAGCCATATAACTGCTGAGAAAATAACTATTTATTCAATCCCCAGCTGTTACAATACAAAATTGGAAACTTTATTATATTATTCTACATAAATCTCATTACTACTTTCAACTAAAATTCAACTCAAACACATGGCCTAATCTAATCGGTTGTCTTTAATCTCCAACTATATACAAAATATTCATGATATCTCTCATACCCAGCTGTTGTTTGCCACAATCAGACTATATATATTTTCTGCCAGCTGCTAGAGCAGAACATTAAATACTCTTCTTGCTCACCAAGATTATGTCACAACACAATGAGACCTTAACTAAATCTCAAAAGCTTCATTAACCTTCAACCAATCCTTCTATCACTTGCTAAAAATGTGTTGTAATAGAACATTGGACCAAAAAACACAAACACCAAAAAGGGAAACATTTCCACCAGAACTCCAGCAGTATATTCAACACTTGACACCTGGCTGGAAGTGATATCATTAGTCATTTAATACTGAAATCTCAACTGCCAGCTGCTATACCCAAAATAGCAAGATACCCTTGAAAGAGATCTTACCATTTTCAGCCAAATCCATAAAATAAATGCTGAATGTCCTTTTCAGTAGTCTGAAACCACCCAGCTGACCTCATCTGCTTCTACCCAAAGCAACAGCTGTCTTATGACAGCTATGATAGTTGTCTCATGATAGTTGTCTCATGATAGCTGTCACAACTTTTCCTGACAGCTGGGACAACTTTTTCAGAATAGATGTAACAGTTGACTCAGCAGCTTGAGTATTACTGATTTTTCCACATCTGGCTAAAACCAAAACCAACTAAAGTAACTATCTTTTTCTTCCCAAAATACCTTCTTTTTTTATTGCTCTTTCCCCAGCAGCTCTTACCTAAAATAGCAAGAATACCTTAAAGCTAAACATACCATTTTTGCCTAAATCTTAGGATGGATTTTCTGAAAATTCATTGCTAGTTGGGACAGATTTTGGCTAACATTCTTTGCTAAAATACCCCCTTAAACTCAACTCTAAATAGAACCCCCCATCAATACCTCAAGGGGACACCAATGGAGAAGAACAACTCTCTTATAAAACTTCTCTCTCCTTCTAATAATCTTCTTAAGCTCTCAATGAAGTTCTGAGCTTCTGAGTTTTTAGTTTCCAAATCAAGAACAAAACTCTTCAGCCCTTAGCTCATAAATGCCTTCATAAGCCCTCATCCATCCTTCAGCAGAAAATTCCAGCAACATTGCTAAACACACTACAACACTATTACCCCTCTTATACTCATTCTCTCACTCTCCATATTCAGAAAATACACTTATCTTACTGCTCCTATCTCCAAATATCTAAACACATATCTATACTTCTCTTACAAAATCTTTCCTCTTGGAAAGCAATCTCTACAACTTTCCTAGCAATTATAATCTCATATTTTTTACTATCTTTAACCTACATATCTCTCATACTTCCATATATCATACATATTACAAATACTACATCCCACAAAACACTCATATCTCTAAACATCTCTTTCTCTATTTCTCTTACACAATCTCATACACATTTACTACACCATTACATATAACACACTACACTCTTCTAAACTCCACTCTCATACTCTCTCACTTTGAAATTCTACTATTTTGCTGCTCATAAACACATATCAATATTCTTCTCTATTTCTCTTATAAAAACCCTTCTCATAGAATATATAAACTTTTAATGCCAAAACCCTTCTCCTAGAAGGCACTAAGATCTCATATCAAAGCCCTTCTCATGGAAGACACAAATCCATCTTGCATAAAGCCCTTCTCTTAGAAGACATAAATACTTCATACAAAATCCCTTCTCATGGAAGACAACACTATTCATAACTTCACAACAACTAAAAGAGCATTGTCAAGGGGGAAAACTCATTTAAGTGCATGATAAAAGGGGCAAGCTTAACCAACCCCTACACATAGCTGGACATACTCTCTCTCCCTCCAATTGCACTCATTTTTCCCCTTAATCTTGAAGTTATCATGGTAAACTACTTCTCTACCGCTGGGGTCACTCTGCTGGGATATCATCAACTTACAAAAGCTGTACAGCTAGGCTATAAACCATACAAAGATAAGTGATTTTGCTTCCTTATCTTTAAATTTACATTATTGAGTACATGATTACTTCACATTTAAATACATATTACCTTATTCTAACTACTATTACAACTATTAACCAACGTTTAAACTCATTTAAATGCATGATAAGAGGGGCAAACTTAACTAGTCTCTACCGCTGGCATTCTGCTAGAATCCTATCAGCTCACTAATGCTACACAACTGGAGCTATAAACCATATAAAGTGTTAGGACATATGTGGTTCACTTATGAAGAACATATGTCGTTCTTTTATATAATTGACTAATCATTTGACAAAACGCAATTTGCTTGTATTTGGGTAGATCTATGATGTTTTTAATACTTCAAGAAGTAAGGTTTCAAGATCAAGTGTTAAAACCATGTAAGTCTATTCAAAAAACAAGTTGAAGAAGTGTCTGTCATTAAAGCTTGACAGCTGGCTCAACAGCTAACATCTATCGAGCTTAAGAAGCTGTTCTAGCCCCGAGGCTTGACAGCATCTCGACACCTCTAGATGTCGAGGTTTAAGAAGAACAGATTTTCAGATCTGTTTTGATTCCAATCTGTAGATATGTCTTTGAACCTTCTTTTCTCATAACCCTAGACATATAAAAGAATTATTTTAAGGGCCGTTAAAGTAGACACAAGTTGCACAAGTATTGAGCAAAGTCTGTTCAAGCAATTTGTGACCGGAGACAAAATTTGCCCTAATTCATCTCTTTGTGAAGAAGCTGTTGTGTTTGTGTACCGTAAAGTTTTGTAACCAAGTATCTTCTTGTTCTTCATTGTGAGGATGAACTTGAGAACTTTGCAGCCAACATCTTACTCAAGCTGGTGATTGAAGTAGCGTACTGGGATCCGTGCAATTGATTAGTCATGTATTGAGAGCCGTGCATCAAAAGGGAGAGATTGTCACTACAGAACAAGTCCAATTGGGTATTGGGGTAAGGGTTCAACTGTAGGTTGGTATAAGGTATTGGGATTCTTTTACTTGTAACAGCTTGTTTTGATAATAGTGGATTCTCGGGAGTGGTGATCTTAAAATCACCCGATGGGGTTTTTGCCTCGGAGGTTTTCCTCATTTGTAAACAAATCACCGTGTCAATTTATTTTTCTGCTGCACTTTAGTTTATTGGTAATTTGTTTGTGCTACCACGCGTTTGCATGTTAAATTGGTTAATTAATTGAACTTGGCTAATTAATCAATTAATCCATCACAATGGGTCAATACGTTTTTGGCCTATCATAAAGATAAGTGACTTTGCTTCCATATTTTTAAATTTACATCATTGAGTACATGATTACTTTACTTCTAAATAAATACTACTTTATCTCAACTGTTATTATAACTACTAATCAAAGCTATCATATCAAACGCATATTGTATATTTATTCGATCATCATCATGATATTTAGACTTTGGCTTTAATGGTTTGGTAGGCTTAAAAATACGCTGGTAGCCTTAAAAATACGCTGGTAGCCATTGGATCACGTGGCCCAATGTTAAGTTCCGGAAGCAACTCCCCAAACAGAATCCGGGCCTAGTAAGGTCATCCCTCCAACGGACCACACGTGGCTGGGCAACCGAAAAAGGCCTCCGAACACTTGTGGAGTGACCATCGCACCAAAGGTGGGCGGTGGTAACTCGTACTAAAAGGTAAGCAATAGGTAAAAATAATAAACATCGACTTAAATATAATGCGGTAATTTTTTTTTTTTTTTTTGAATTTTGGTGTGTCAGTTAAATGTCTACATTAGTTTAAATTCTATAAGAATTTCTTATAAAAGTCCCTATTTATACACACTCTAATAAAATCTGGCCATGTCATTTAAAAAAAAAATTGTAAAATAAGTTTCACATGTATCTATGATGTTAATAAAAATTTATTAATATAATTATTAACTTCTATATTTCTAAATAGCGTATATATATTGGTTGATACCATTGAAGAATTGATCCGTAGTTGACCTTTAGAGCATCCACATTGGTGGTCTTACAAAATTTAGTTTTTAACAACTTAAAAAGTCATTTTTATCTATTTGAACACCATACTTTACAATACACCCAATGTCAATGATTATAATTTTTTTTACTACATTTAAATATTTTCTTTATTCTTACTTTATTCTTTGTCTCTTTACCACCGCAACTACTAAATAAACAACACCCCCCCCCCCTCCCCTTTGGAGCTATAATGAGCTTGTTAAGAGCGCCAACAATGGTTTTAGCCCTACAAATACTAATAAGCAAGCTACAATGGTGGTATATTTAATTTTTTTTGCAAATGGTGAATAGTGAAATGCTATCTTTACAAGCTCATAGTAGCTCTAACAGAAAAAAAAAAAAACTATTATTTATTTGGCATTTGTGGTTGGTAAAGAGACAAAAAGAAAGAGAGATAAAGAGACAAGGAATAAAGTAGGAATAAAAAAAAGAATAAATTTAAATGAAGTAGTAAAAAAAAAAAAAATTAGAACTATTGATGTTGGGTGTATATAGTGTGGTGTTAAAATAGATAAAATAGTCTTTTAAGTTGTTAAAAGCTAAATTTTTTAGGACCACCAATGCGAATGCAGAGCATTAGCATTGAGGGGTGTAAACACCCCCAGGGCCCCAGTTGCTATTTTACAACCCAAGACAACTAAAACCCACTTTATTCGGGTTTGTATGCTTACAAAAAATTGTAACCTTATTGTAGTTAAGGTTGCATATATGCAACCTTAATGTTCATAGGTTGTTAAAAAAAAAAAAAAATCTTGTGTTTGTGTGTGAAGAGAAAAAGAGAGTAGGAGGAAAAAGAGAGAAAAATATTTTTTATTATTTTATTAGGTAATTTATATTATTTTATTGGATTGTATGTAAAAATAAGATTTGGAATGTTCAATGAGTTGTGAAATAAGTTGGTAAAATAGATGAAGTCACGTTTGAGGATGCAAAATATATGTATTGTATCTTGGGATGCTAGTGCTAAAGATGGCAGTTTATTGTTCACCATTTGCAAAAAAAAAATTAGATATACCTCCAGCATTGTAAACTTTCATTTTAGTATTTGTAATCCTAAATTGTTGGTGCTCTTAGTACTCCAAGTGCGTCAAACAACAATGCCTGACAATTAAACCAATGGCGGAGATTAAAACAAACGTGAAACACAAGATGTTTATAAAGCAACGAGTACACTAGATTTTTAATGATGTCGACTGGATCAGTTTCCATGCATTCCACCAGAAAGAGTTTGAGAAAGGAAGAAAAAACAGAAAAGAATTATTGAGCTTTTGAGGATATACAAGATTTGATTTTTTTTTTTTTATAAATTTAATGGAAAACAGATAAATAAAAAAGAGATAAGGGAAAAAAAAAGGAAAAAAAGAGCTCAAATATATTAAAGATAAAATTTTCTTTCAAATAGAATTAGAGAGGAATTTCTTTGACAAAGAAGGAAAAAAAGAGAAGAATCAGAGGAATCTCCTTCAATTCTTTATATGATTTTTCATAAGACCATCTATGGGTATTAATTCACATAATTCATCAAATCATTTAAATAAGTCATATAATTATTAAATGAGTCGCGTGACAGAAAGTAGAAGTGGATGAGGGTTTAATGTACCATTTAGTAGTTTGAATGAATTTTCATTCAAACTAATTTTGAAAAAATTCTATCCACATAAATAATTAGGTATTTATTAAGATTGTATTTGAATATAATCCTATTTACTTCAACATTTAAAAAAAAAAAACTTATATGGTATTAATTTACTTAAAATGAAATAAGAAAGTCAAGAGTTTTGTAACTCAATGAGCATCTCTTGGTATTTATCGAATAAATTCATAGTTTAAATCCTTCCTTTTCCAACTATCCAATTAACCAAAAAAAGAAAAAAAAGAGAGAAGGGAATTACAAGAAATCCTTACTTCCTTAGAGAATTTGAACTTAATCATAGTACTAATAGTATCTTAAATGGTCCTACAGACAATGAGGAACCACCTAATACTAAATCCCAAAATTACTTAACTTATCAGATAAAAAACAGCAAAAGTGGAAATGCATGAATATGCTGAACTGTGTCAAAAAGGTCGACCAATTGCAATTATTGTCTAAACCAAATAATTGATGGGTTAGAAAAAGACATTAGATCTAAGTACACTTTGAATTTTAGTTAATGGGGACTCCTCCACAATGAGGTTCTAGCTTTGATTGGATTAAATAAATTCCTCATTGTTAGGTGAACATCTCTGGAATGTTTAGACATGTTTACAACTTGCATACTTTATATGGAAAAAAAAGAAGAGAATGACTAAACTGAACATATATATACCAGATATGAAGAAGCAAAATGCCAAGAAAAGTAATCACATGTCTAGAATCCCATGTGAAAATTCTGAAGCACTCTGTTTTTCAATTATCAGTTATCATCTATCATTCATGGGCATCTTGATAGAGAGTCAAGGTGGAAAGCATCCAATTTGTCACCAACTTGTGCAAATGGCCGTAAGCCTTTTAGTATTAAATTCTTCAAATCTTTACAAGATATGATGCTTCATGCTTGTCTATAAATACAGTGACAGGTGTTCTCAAGCCTGGAAGTATATGGCTATCAAGAGCTTAAAAAAGCATCTGCCCTCCTAGAAGTACTTGAATATTAAATGCCCCTTTTTTTTGGGCCAAGGCCCATTAAGCTAGTAGAGTACTTGAATTTTGTAGCCAATTGCTTGAATGCATACTCAGTCACATCGTGAAAAAAAAAATTGGTACTCTAAGGCCGTCTATTTGGAGTGAAAATAGGGAGGATAAAAAACAAAATAAGGAAAATAAGTATTTTTACTGTTCATTTAGAGAGAAAATAAAAGGAGGATGGAAAACCGGGAGGAAAATTTTCCTCCCGAGTCCACAAATATTTTCCTCCCAAATTGGGAGGAAAATGGTGGGAGAAAACTTTGGGATGGGGGCTTTTACTAAAAAGCCCCCATCCCACCTGATACTTCTCTCTCTCTCTTTTTTTTTTTTTTTTCAACGTTGTTTTTTTTTTCCTTCTTTTTCTTTTTCAACGTTACTGAACGTTGTTGTTTTTTTTTTTCAACATTACCTAAACATTTTTTTTCAACGTGACCTAATCTAATTTTTACATTACAATAATATAAATTTATATATATGATGTGATAAATTTTATATTATGTAATGAGTACAAATAAATCTATTTCTTACATATTACGTAACAAGGGTATAATAGTCAATTTATATAAATTACATTTTCCATCCTCCCACTTTTCCACCCCTCTAACCGGACACACAAGAAGAAAAACTAAATATTTTTCATCCTCCCACAATTTTCCATCCTCTCACTTTTTCACTCCTCCAACCGAACAAACCCTAAGGTCCAACAAATGGCCATGATTTTGACTTCAGAGTAGACCTTATAAGCACTATTCAAAACAGACAGATACAACTACACATAATAAACCTAATGCTTTGTTTAACAACATATAATCAACGTAATGGTGTTTGGTTAGGGTGAAAAGGGAGAAAATGGAATAGGGGGAAAGAAAAAAATGAAAAAAAAAGGTTGATTTTTCGTTGTTTGGTTTGAGGTGAAAAGGGAGAGGAAGGGAAATAGGATGGATGGAGTTTTCTTCCAAAGTGCATTTTTTTGCCCTTCCAAATTGGGAAGAAAATGGAGAGAAATGGCTTTAAGAAGAAAATTAGACCATTACCCCTTAACTTTTCCATCCTTCCACTTTTACTAATAGGGGCATAAATAATTTACTTTTTTTATTTTTATTTTTCAACCTTTCCATCTTCTTTACTAAATGCACATAGTGAAACACATTTTCTATCTCCTTGCTTTTCTATCATCTCAACCAAACGGAGCCCAATAGTGCATAGACCACTTGACAAGCTTCTTAATTCATAGTCTGGTAAACAATGGAACATTGGGTTACCACACACACAGCAGTCGAAAAGACCTGTTCCAGTAATGCATACCAGAAGTTATATAAAATAAAAACTTGAATTCATTCCCATAAAATTTAAAATCTAACGGAAATAATTAGACCAGGCCCAAACAAAAGTACAAACAATTCTTTGGCCATCATAAACTCTTAGATAAGTGTTCTATCTTTTGCAAATCAATTTTCTTCCCTGGTCTCATTCTCCCAAGAAAAAAAAAAACAAATATTTTCATTTGTTTTCTACAAATAGTACTTGACACTGCAATATCATCAGAAATTCAATGCATTTTTCCCCAAGGATGATAACTAGATTGAATTTGACAATCAAATTAAGCAATGATTCAAAATGATTAATAAGGAAAAAAGAGGGGGACAGAAGGGGGGGGGGGGGGGGGGAGAGACTCAGGTCCCCAACTGAATTTTGTTAGAGGGATAAAAGTAAATGTGATATATGCAATCAGAACTCAGGTTCACCATAATGAATAATTATTACACATACATCACTAGGTCCAAAACACATGTGACCCTTTATAGAATAAGAAACTCTACAAGAACAAGACAGGACAAGAATGCAATAAGAACGTACCTCTAGTATTTATATGCAGTCCACTTACTTACACTGTGCTGAAGCTTTATTTACTATGTTTGCATCAGCCACCATATATATACAGTTATTTATTTCCGAGAACAAGACAGACACAGCATATTCCTATATTTCACAATCAATCAGCCTGTAGGAACTGGTCCATCCAATATTTTTGTGGAGCTCAAATCCAACCAAAACTATACAAAATTAATATTGGTGCTTGTATTAACATGTAAAAAGGGCAGTGAAAAAGTGCTTCTGCTATACAATCTTCAAAACTAAACCATGTCTTTAGGACAGATCTTAGTTTGAATTAAGTACTTAAAGCATTTTTACGATCCAAAGCTTATATTTCTTCATATAAAGATAGATAAGAGCAGGTCCAATCAAACTTGCATCAGAGAGGTGCTTGCAAAGCTTGAGGTAAGTTTCTACATTTCCAGATCGGTGGATCCCTTTTCTTAAACCCTGCAACACAGCTGCCCTGTCCAAATACTCTGGATGAAAGCCTAGATCAAGCATTTTAATTAGTGTTTCTGCAGCATCATTGTAATGTCCTCCTTTAACATAACCTCTCAACAACCATGATAGGCTTTTCTTCTTGCGTAAAGAGTTTGCAACTTCGATTCTAGTTACCAACCGTGATGTAGCACTGACCTCTTTCTGGGAAGCGCAGATGGCTAAAACAATGTCATACAGGTCTCCATCAGCCTCTTTACCTACAAGCTTCATTTCCCACAGCTGCCTTTCAGCCTCCAGCCCACGACCAGCACAAATATACATAGCTAGAAGCCTCTCATGAACCACCCCAGAAAGTGAAGAGCTTCCCTCTTGAACCACCCAATTAGACAAGCGTATGCCATCAGCTAGAAGATCTGACTGATATTTCTCAATAAGCCTCACATTTTCTTCATCAAGCTCAGTTACCAACCCAGCTCTTGCAAAACTTTTCAACTTGCGTAAAGCTTTTGCTAATTCATTCAGCTCTTTAACCACTGCTGTCATTGCAATGAGATAGCTGTAGACCTCCGGCTTCAACCCAGATTCTCTAAGATTAATCACCAACTTGACTGCATCCCTGTAGTTACCATCAACCTAGTAGAATAGATTTTGTATTGTTATTTACACAAAGTTCAGAATTGATCTCTAACTTCAAGCATAAATATCAATAAACATGAGTACAAATTACAAAGTACTTAGCTTCCCTAGGCAGAGGAAGACAAAAAATAACATTAGTAGAAGTGAAAAAAAGAAGAAAAAAAGACATGTCAATTAGGGAAGTAATAAAGAATATGACTTCAGTCTTCAAATAGAATAGAATGGAGGAAAAGTGTAAATGTGACTGATCCTAACTAAATTGCCGAGGATCCATAGCCGAAAGAATTTGGGGACTAAAGCTTTGTTGTCGTTGTTGTAATTACAGAGACACCCAGTGGGTGTTGAATCCACAATCTTACAATCCACCTTGCTCTTATAAGTGGAGTAGGTGCCATATGAGCTACAGCTTGTATACATATTTTAAATCAACCTAACAAAATTCTTTGAGAACTGATTTATAATCAACAATTAATAGAAGAAAAATAGTTGGGAACTCGGGTTTGGTTGACTGATAAAGGTGGTTGATATCCTACATGTCACAGACTATCCTCTTCTCTCTCCCCCGATATCTCTTTGTCCCAAACATTTAGCCCCGCCAGTTTAATAATTTAAACACAAATTACTAATATGTGTGCACCAAAGCTAGAAATTTCAACAAAATTCAGCATAAGAATAGCAAATTTGATGGAGCACCCCAGTTTGAAACAAGTAAAAAAAGAAGAAGTTAAGACGGGAACTATTCAGTCTCGGAAAAATCATATCCGTAGCATAATTGAAAAGAAATGTTTATCCAATCCACAAAGACAAAAGACAATCAGAAATTCCAAACTACCATACTAATAACAATAGTAATAATAATAATAAGTATCAAGACAAGATAAGATAACATAGTGACTGACCATCATCTTCCAAGCAAGATATCCAGTTGGTCCTCCCTTATGTCCATCATCGCGAGCATGAGCATGAGCATGGGCATGGGCATGGGCATCAGCATCAGCAAAACCACGCCCCAACACTTCTTTAACAAACAAAACGACCTTCTCCTTCATCCCCATCTCCCAATACAAAGAAATCACCTTCTCAACCATACTAAACCCGGGTTTAAAGCCGACACAATCCATATCGACTAACAAATCCACCACATCCCCAACTTCATGATGTTCCTTTTCAATCATCTTCTTCACCCAACCACACATTATCGCCACCATAAGCTCCATTGTTTCCTTATCCACCTTATTCTCCTTCTTCAACCACTCAAACACTTCAAGCGCACACCACGAGTCCCTTCCTTCCTGTGCGAAATACACAAGCACCAGCTGCAACTCCTTCGCAGACAACCGTTCGTTCATCTCCTCGAGAATATCCGACGGCTCTCGAGTCATTCTCTCCAATTCCTCTATCGCCTCCAAAAACCCTTCGCTCATTTCGTCTTCTTCTTCTTCGCTCTTGTCCTCTTCCTCGTCGCTCGTCACGTAGTGGTCCAATTCCACCGAATTCAACGACCTGATGAGTTCTCGATTCTTGTTTACTCTTTTGGGGACTACGAAGTAGCTGCTAGGGTTTTGCTGCTGGTTCATGATTTTCCAACAGTTTCTCGCCGAAAAACCGCGATGAAATTCAGGAACGAAATACTGGTACCGATGAGGCGAAAATGAAATCGACGAACGAAACGAGAAATTCAATGCATATGCAGAGGCCATTTCTAATTTCTGATTTTTTTTGGTTGCCGAGAAAATAAAGGAAAGATATAAGAAACTAAAATTCTAAACTTGAACTTTAAGTAAAGCTCACTGAAAGTCAAAACAGGGTTTATCCGATGGTTAAGAGAATAAACGCGATTTTGTTTTTCCCTTTCTTTTCTTTTCCAATACACTTTCTCGGCAACCAAACGGAGGAGTTAGGTTTCGGTTTCATAATCAGAGAAGAAAGGATCCATCCATGGATAGACACAAGCGAAGAGAATGGAGAAAAGGGAGCAGAAAGTAAATCGAAGAGAGGTAGAGGGGCAAATTGGGAATATGGAATAAAAAATTAAAAAAAGGAGCTTAACTGAATGAGGGTTTGGATCAGGTAATGGTAATGGTGGTGGTGATGATAGACGGAAGAGTTATCAGCAGTGGCCAGTGGGTATGGATTGCCGCCGCTGCAAGACAAAGCCGTCTTTTGTGAATTTTGGGACAGAAAAAAACACACGTTTGAATTTCAGACACGTGTTCGCATGGACACTGCTAAAAATTTTAAAATTTTTAAAAATATATGTACAATAATTTTTATGTTTTCAAAATTTATCCTACAAAAATTAGAGTTGACTCCTCAAATATTTGAATTAGTCTAATAATACTCTTAAAAAAACAATTGGTTTAATAGTTATAGAGATATAATTTTATTTTTCGCAATTATATTTTTTATTGTAAAATATGTTTTTATATTAGTTAAATATTTGATAAAATTTGGTATCAAACATGTTTGAATCTATCTTTTTCAACCCGTTATGTGACGATTAACAAGTCATTGACTCATTAAAAAAATTTTGTGGATCAAAATACACATGAAATGTGTCTTTGGTTGCCATATAATGGATTAAAGTAAAGTAGCATTAAATATGTTTAGAGTCTATCTTATTCCTTCAAGTTTTGGATCATTTATGTTTTTGAAATTTCATTATTTCAATTGAAAGATTTTTTATTTACTTTAGCATAAAATTTGATAATTTGTATTTAAAATGAAACTTTTTAAAGAATTTGACTACGAAAATGGAAAAAATGAATTGTATTTTACAAAAGATCGCCGCCAAAAATAATTTTGATTGAAAATACTAAACTTTTTTTTTTTTTAGTGTGTGTATATATATAACTTATCAAATAAAAAAGTGTGTATATATGTGTATGTGTGTATATATATGTGAGTGTGTGTAGAAGTTGTTTTGATAAATATATTAGCGTCGCAATTTGGCCCCCAAACAAAAATTTCTGGCTCCGCCCCTACTGCACAGCAAATCTACTAGTAAAATGGGATTTAGGAATTTACAGGAATTTCCTTGGTTCGACTCGACTTATGTGTCTTTCGCAGGGGTAGAGAGTCTTTCCATACTCCTTTTAGAATTATCAATTATTTATGTGGTTTGCAAAAAAAAAAATTGTTTGCCTTTTGTTTTCACTTTTTAGAATTCATCGATCTATATTTATATTTATATTTATCACCTTGTTGAACCACCTGATTACATAAAATGATAAAATTAATAGCATATTTATAATTAAACACACATAAAAAGTACCTTTTTTTTTGTTTGGTGCTTAAGCTGTTAGTACTATTTTTGGTTGGGAAAAAATGAGCTTTTGTCCTTAATTTTTAAACTATGCAATAATTTGTCCATGTTTTCAAACTATTTAGGTGTATATCCCTGTTTTGAAATTTAATATTCTGAAATCGAGTTCCTCTTATAACTTGATTTTCTAAAAATTGAGTTCCCCTTATCACTCGAGTTTTCTTATTACCGATCGGTAATTCAAGTTTTCTTATTAGTGTTGATTGTTATTAATTGGAAAACTCTTAGTACCGATCGGTACTAATTGAAATCTGATTAATGCCAATCGATATTAATTGGAACCTAAATTTGAAAAAGAGGAAAATACTTTCTGTTGATGATTGCGACTCTGCACTGGATAGCAAGAAACTTTGATGCATTCTACATGGGATTGTGATGCTATTCGATCAGTGTGGGGGGAGGACTTTGGCTAGGTTGATCATAGGAAAGCTGCTAGGGGCTCTTTTCTTGACTTGGTGGAGCTAATCAAAATTAAACCGGGGGCATTGGAGCTGTTTGCGGTTATCATCAACGTGTTGAATAAGGGAGACTTGTTTAATTCTGCCTTGGGCCATCTTTTAAAGGATACTTTGTTGATTGTTAGTTATTTTCTGAGTTGGTCTTTCTCTCATACTGTTAGACAGGGTAATTCTGTGGTGGATGCCTTGGTTAGGAGAGCCCGATTGTTCGCTCCGTTGTTAGTTTGGATGGAGTATGTTCCTCCGGACATTGTCAATTTTGTTAATGCTGATTTACCAGCTTATTGATTAACAACAACAACAACAACAACAACAATACTGATTGGTATTAATATGATTTCCCTTCAGAAAATGCTCAAAAACCATTATGATTTTTTAGCAGCGACTTGAATCACATTTTTGTCCCTGTAAACATTAATCCTTAATCAATTAGAATTATGAGTAGAAAGTTATAACCAAAACACCAAACATGTGCAGAAGATAACTCAAAAATGGTAAAGTCGAGTTATAAGGGGAACTTGATTTTCTAAAAATTGAGTTCCAAAAGAGAGACACATTGCTATATAGTTTCAAAACAAGGATAGTCGAGTTATTTTTTGCTACTATTG
Organism: Castanea sativa; assembly: GCF_040712315.1. NCBI lineage: Eukaryota > Viridiplantae > Streptophyta > Magnoliopsida > Fagales > Fagaceae > Castanea > Castanea sativa. The sequence goes on from NC_134020.1 coordinate 18,792,186, forward strand.
GTGTTCAGTAGCACTATTCCGGTGGATGATTATAAATTTACCTCATTCCAAATAAATTTCACTTTATATTTCTTTAAAATAAAAAATCAAAAAGTGCAATTTTATTCTATTCGTCACCCTCTCTGTCTCTCTTTGTATGGTGGTGAACCTTTGGTTTATACAAAAGCAATTTAGAGGTTTTAATACCATGTTCCATTTTAATTTTTTGATTCAAGTTATTTAGTCATAGTTCAATCTTTGATAGCAAATTTTGATTTCAACTCTAATTCTCTCTTACTAGACTCATTTTTTTAAGACCTGCCAATGAAACTTTCAAACTAGGTGAAACCAAGAGGTGCAAGTGTAGATATAAAAAACTGCCAAAGGTGCATTATTCAGAAAACTTCCAAATTCTCTCGCACTTCTTTAGAGAAGAAGAAGGAAGATGCAAATAGTATAGAGTGTCAAGAATGGAAAAGAGTCTCATCTGTTAATCAATAATGCCTCCGTTAGGGCACTTTTTCTCTTTCTCACTATTTTTTTTTTTGTTTCGCTCATATGTCCATCAATGCTTTCTGATTTAATTTAATTTTTTATCTATTTAACGTCTTTGGACCATTCAACATTACTCACCAAATGCAGAACCTCTACCTCTCTCTCAAATGCAAACCCAAGTTATTTTGCTGAAAGCTTGCAAGGGCACGGCCTCTATATTATTCCGTTCTCCCTCTCAGTATTTCTCAATTAATCTATGCCTAATCTATTTTCCTATTGTCTTTAATTAGGTTTTCTGTCAATTTAGGGATTTCAATTCCTATCCCTTTTTTCTCTCTATTTTTTTTTGTTGAAGTCAGGGAAACATTCAAAAAATCAAATTCTAAAGGTTTTGTAAGAAAATATTGTGGATATGGATGGGTTTTGTAGTGGAGATAGTATTGAAGAGTCTCTCTATTCTCAAAATCTGACAACAATCCTACAGGTTTTGCTTTATTTTCAAGTTCTGTTTTATTTTGTTATTTAGGTTTTTCAGATACTTGAATATCGAGATAGAGGATTCGCACTTGATCCATTGGGACTAAATTCAAACATGTAAGTGATTCTACCACTAATAAAAAGCTGGATAGTTTGAAACATGTAATTGATTATTTTACCCAATTTTGTGGTCTAACTTGCAAATGATTCTAATTGTAAAGCTTGACAATTTGTAATTTGCTTTGGATCCAATGGTTTTATGTATGATGCAATATATTTTATATTTTGGAATTGATCTCATTTTAAATAGCTTTCCCATGTATCGTGCGAGTTAGCTACTAGTATAATATAAAAGTGAAACATTTGATTTTTTATTGACCATTCCTTATTATGTCACATGGATTGATTTTATTGATGACATGAGCCTTAATTGAGTGGGACCTACCTAATTTTGTAAGTGGAGTTTACTACACGTGTTCAAGCCTACTCTTAAAACAACTAGGCTCATAATTACTGCTCTGTCTACGTAATCATATTTATGAACCAACTACTCACATATAAGGCAATAACCACTCTATCTTCCTCTTTCAAACCCCATTCTTACACTTACACAAGTACATCTTCTTCCAAAACCTGTAATTTGTTGCCCCAAACATTTTTGTGTTCTTTACATTGACTTGAACCAACCACTCATATATAACACTCTTATTTCTTCCTCTTTCAACCCTAGGCTCACACTTACATAGTTACATCTTTTTTCCAAACCCTATGTTTTCTTCCCCCAAACATCACTATAAGTTCTTTACATTGAATAGACATGGAAAGAGAAAACAATTTTAAAAAAAAACTGAGCGATATTTTTGTAGACATTCTTACACATCTTCCTACCAAAGAAATTTGCAACATAAGAAGTGCTTCCAAAAGTCTAGAATCCTTTAGAAAAAGCTAGAATTTGCAGGAAAACATTTCTTTAGTTGCAAGGAGATATTCAACAATCAAACTAGGTTCTACCAAAGTTCTCCATTAATGATCCACTAATGAAAGCATGGCGTCACTATGACTTTAACTAACACCTAACCTTTCACCCCATCAGAGGGGGATACTTTTGTGAGCTAGTGTTTATTTCTATTCAAATATGCGATGGTGGGCTACCATCGTTAAGCTATCTAAGAAACAACAACTTCGATCTGGTAAAGATAATTGATTGTTGCAATGGTTTGTTGCTTTTGTTTTGTTACAATCTAGTAACATTTGTCAAATCCTATATAATATGTAATCCTTTGACCATAGAACATGTTGTTCGTCCAAGCTAAGCGAAACGTTTGACGTTTTGTTGACCATTTATTTTTGTGCCACATGGACTGCTTTAATAGATGACAAGTGCCGTAATTGAGTGGGACTTAGTTAATTTTGTAAGTGGAGTTTATTACACATGTGTTTAGGGCTACTCTCTAAGCAACTAAGCTCATAATTACTGCACTGCCTATGTAATCATGTTTATGAACCAACCACTCACATATAAGGCAATAACCACTCTGTCTTCCTCTTTCAAACCCTAGTCTCACATTTACACAGATACATCTTCTTCCAAACCCTGTGTTTTCTTCCCCCAAACATTGCTGTGTGTTCTTTACATTAACTTGAATTAACCATTCACATATAACTACTCTTTCTTCATCTTTCAAACCCCAAGCTTACACACACATATACATCTTCTTCCAAACCTTGTGTTTTCTTCCCTCTAACATTGTTGTGTGTGATTTACATTGACTTGAACCAACCATTCACGTATAACAACTCTTTCTTCATCTTTTAAACCCTAGGCTTACAACTACATAGATATATCTTCTTCCAAACCTTGTGTTTTCTTCCCCCAAATATTACCGTGTGTTCTTTACATTGACTAAACATGGAAGGAGAAAACAAATTTTTTAACTATCCAAGCAAATGCTAATATTTTTGTTGAAATACTTACACATCTTTCTCCCAAAGAAATTTGCAACATAAGACATTCTTTCAAAAGTCTAGAATTCCTTATAAAAAGCCAGAATTTGCTGCCAAATATTTCTTTAGTTGCTAGGAGCTGTTCAACAATCTTACTAGGTTTTACCAAAGCTTCCATCCCATTAGAGGTGGATATTTTTGTGAGCCAATGTTTATTTTCATTTAAATATGTGCTGGTGGGCTACCATTGTTAAGCTATCTAAGGAACAACAACTTTGACCTGGTTGAGGTAATTGACTATTATAATGGTTTGTTGCTTTTGTATCGTTACAATTCAGTAAAATTTTACAAATCCTATATAATTTGTAATCCTCTAACCAAAGAACATGTTGTTCTTCCAAGTCAAGAGAAACGTATTGATATTTTGTTGACCACTCCTTATTATGCCATATGGATTGCTTTAATAGATGGCACGTGCCTAAATTAAGTAGGACCTAGCTAATTTTGTAAGTGGAGTTTACTACATGTGTTTAGAGCTGCTCTTCAAGAAACTAGGTTCATAACTACTGTTCTGCGTACGTAATCATGTTCTGCGTACGTAATCATATTTATGATCCAACCACTTACATATAAGGCAATAACCATTCTATCTTCCTCTTTCAAACCTAGTCTTACACTTACATAGATGCATCTTCTTCCAAACCTTGTGTTTTCTTCCCCCAAACATTAGTGTGTGGTTTTTATGTTGACTAAACATGGAAGGAGATTTTTTTTTTAAATATTTGAGAAAATGCTAATATTTTTGTTGAAATACTTGTACATCTTCCTTTCAATGTAATTTGCAACATAAGAAATTATTTCAAAGGTCTAGAATTCTTTATAAAAAGCCAAAATTTACTGTCAAACATTTCTTTAGTTGCAAGGAGATGTTCAACAATCTTACTGGATTCTACTAAAGCTTCTCCACTAATGATCCACCAAAGAAACCATAGCATCACTACAACTTTAACCAACCCATAACCTTTCATCCCATCAAAGGTGGATATATTCGTGACCCAATGTTTATTCCCATTAAAATATGTGCTGGTGGGCTACCATCGTTGAGCTATCTAAGGAATAACAACTTTGACTTGGTTGAGGTAATTGATTGTTTTAATGGTTTGGTGCATTGTTATCGTTACCATCTAGCAATATTTGTCAAATCCTATATAATATGTAATCCTTTGACTAAAGAACATGTTATTCTTCCAAGCCAAGCGAAACGTTTGACGTTTTGTTAACAACCCTTTATTGTGCCACATTGACACTTCAATAGATGACATGTGCTTTAATTGAGTGGGACCTAGTTAATTTTGTAAGTAGAGTTTACTACATGTGTTCAGGGTTGCCCTCTAAGCAACTAGGCTCATAATTATGAACCAAATACTCACATATAAGGCAATAATCTCTCTATATTCCTCTTTCAAACCTTACTCTTACACTTATATAGATACATCTTTTTCTAAACCCAGTATTTTCTTCTTCTAAACTTTACTGTGTGTTCTTTTCATTGATTTGAACCAAATTCATGGGAAGTACACCTTGGCCTAGGGTGGACCATGGCGGAGGGTGTAGATGGAATCACCACCTAGTTTAGACCTAGGAACCATAAATATAACGCCTTTCATGGAAGGACAAATCTTTACTAGAGTACGTCTTCGGAGTTTAGATGTGGCGATGAAAAGGTGTTAGACACCTAGCAATATTTTGATTGGAGGCCAAAAAATAACTTTATCTAGTTAGGGTTTTAATTGGAGACATAAGATGAGTATTTATAAGTTAAAATTAAGGTATGCTTTTTAATGGTCTTTGGACATTCCTAAGGGTCTAAGGGCCGGCCCACTTCAAAGCATAATTTTTTGGGCCCTCAAAATGAAGTTTTAAAACCCAGAAAATTGGATTGCTTAGTTGGCCCAACTTCAAATGGTCATAACTTACTTGATATAAGTCTAAATTAGGCACACTTTGTGTTCAAATTAAAGTCTAGGATGTCTACCTTCCACTGAAACAAACCTCACTCATACATTCTTTATGGATAAAAAGTTATGGTCAAAACAGGGAGAAAAGGTCATTTTCCAATATTGATTTCAAAACGATTTGAGCACTTTTGAGTTGTGATTACTTCCAAACTATTGTGAACTCTTTAATTACCCTTAGTTGACATATGTCAAGCTTATAATTGGGGCCAGGGACCAAAATTTATTAATGGGTACAAAATTCAGTGTTTACACATACTAACATGCATCTAAAGCAAACAATATGACATCATCATTGCCAAACCTAACATTCATCTATCATAGCATAAGCATATATCTCCAAGGACAGAAACATCACAAGGCAGATCAGGATAAACATGTTATATCATCTAAACATCAAAGCATGGAATTCAATCAAGCATATTATGTTTATCAACCAAAACTTATTCAACAACCAAGTCAAATGCATGTTCATAGAATTGTGCATGGCTTATCTCACTACATCACAACACCTATGCATCAATGCATGATCATATTTAAATGAACGTTCATAATATTCAAGAAATCTAAAACCCTAATAAACATAAAAGAGATAAACCAAAGCAAAGCAAAACAAATTAGTGTAAATAGATGTATATAGATATGAAAGCTAGGTCAAACAAAGGCTAAACATGTAACAAAAGGGGAAAAACAGGAGGTAAATTAGGGTTTTTGGGCAAGAGTATGTGTGTGCATATATAGGGCATGTGTATGCAGCCAATCTATATGTGTATGCATACTATGAGTATGCACACACATGCAAGCAGCATGCGCACGCATACACGCCCTAGAAAAACCCTAACTCAGAAACTACAGAACAGAAACACAAAAACAAAGAATCTAACAACCTAACATACTCAGAATAAAAAACATAGAGCAAACCTAAACTAAACAAATATATTAAAGCAAACAAAACACATATATAAACATAAGATCAAAAGAAAAGTAAAGAAAAGCAAAAAGCCATAATTAGAAACTTTACCTTAACAAAATAACTCTTTAGAGCTTGATTTTGATTGTTCCCCTTTGTCAATCTATTCACAACCAAATCAAAGATGAGTTAGTAAACTTAGAACTAAAAAATCAAGACCAAAAAAGTGTCCCAATTAAACAAAACTTGACTTGATGATATTTTGTGAAAAACTTCCTCTTTGATTCACTATTTTCTAGTGAATCTTATGTGTTTTACCATCGGAATTCGTTCTCCTTAAAATTATCTTTTATGGCTTTAAATAGTTGAAAAATAGGGGTTTGGGGTGGCTCCTAGATGATGTGCGATTCGTTCTAAACGTAGTTTAAATATAGAAAACTTGCTTTACATAGTTTCTAGAACCCTAGCATGCGCACGCATGCACATGTATGCATACACATGCATGAAGCATGCGTACTAGAGCTTGAGCATGCATGCACATACACGTGTATGCGTACACATGCCCTAGGGTCTCCGTGGTCTTTCTTTTCCAGTTTATTTAGTCCAAAAATAAGTAATATTTTCCATAAACACTTTTCTCAAATCAATTTTCATTTGATTGTGCCTAAACTAACTTTGGGCTTTAGAATTCTAACATCATTCGGGAACAGGGGCCCGAGTTGTAAGGAGTACAAAATGCGGTGTCTACAGATGTCTCTCTTTTGATTTGTGAGCTCCGCTAATGGAATCAAAAGAATAAGAGACAAAATATTTTGTCTCGACATATGGCTTGGGCCTAACCCAAACACACAGCAAAAAACACGCATATATGGGGTGAGGTGTAACTCCACAGAGTTGCGTGGGGTTCGTATGTCTGAAGTCCCATAGGTGTTACTAGATAAACGAGCAACAATAGGTTCACTATACAAGAACCTATTTTGCCAATTGCAAGCAAAAGGCGAGTGACTCACTATCCTAGAGTCACTAAAAAATAAAAATGAACATAGTCAATGACCTCAACCATCAACCAAACAAACAAGGTGCTCTTACAAGCTAAAGAGGATACATATCTATGGTGTTCATCTGGGGCTCTTGACTCAAACTTCTCTGGGTAGTTGTCGCCTCTAGGTAGTTTCCATCTCTATCTTAATCTCTTCTAATTTGGCGAGGCTCTTGCCTCCATATGACTTCTATCTCCATCTTAATCTCTTCAATTCTGGGTGGCTTACGCCTCAATTCTAGTTCAAGAAGGATATGTGTAAGTGCACAATTGCGCCTGGACCCAAAAACATATATGGGCTCAGGCCCAATGAGCTTTAAACAATGAAATTTGTAGAGTGTGGGCTCGCAATCTAGTTTAGTGATATTCGAAGCTTGATGAACAGGTTAGAATGTTACAGTATTTGCAAACAACGGACGAATAAGGCAAATGAACCTCCTCGGACGTAAGCCGAGGACGATTTATGTATTATTTCTCTTTGTTTTCTTTCAAAGGTTACAGTTCTTAGTCTTTGTTTAGCCACACTTTTTCTTTACTCTCTTCCCTCCTTAAATACTTCTTCTTCTTCCCTCTTTATCCACCTGTAACGCAAATCACCCTATTAGACACCTGTCCCATCCACCACCCTCTGGAAGTCTTCAAATGATAGCAAAAAGGCTGACTTCTACTATTCAGGGGTCATTTCCCATTAATGCGGCCAGGGAGGTAGGTGCAAGGTTTTTAATGTGGAGGTAGCAGCCTTTTTCTAAGATATTTCTTGCACTCCGTGGTGTCTAAAGGGTATTTAGATCCCCCTCTTAACCAACAGTTCGTCCAGAACACTGCCTTGATCTTTTTGGCGAATCCCAGGGTCTTCGCGGGTCTTTTCGAGGAGAGATTTGTCCTTAGACGAATCCTCGGACTCTCGACCTATGGGCCGACATGCAGCCCTAGAGGCTTTTAGTCTAAAACGAACTAGCGCCCATCAATAAAGCCCAAGGCCCAAATACTTACTTAGGTCCTTTTATTCCCCACAATAGCCCCTCAAAACTTTATTTTTCCTCATCTGAGGAGAAACATAGAGTTTTGATCCGACCAGAGCTCCCTCCACACGTTTTTTAGATCAACACGCGTGTGGAGACCGTTTCGTTCCTAGAAAATGCCGTTTGGCGCTTTGAATTCCAGAATGCGCGTATTTATGACCGCAAGTTACACCCTGTTCCCCACGTTCAACGGTGAGATGAACATCCAACGGCCCGTGTCCCCCCCTAAAAATTTGGGCTGGAAGAATCCAATTTCGAGGCCGCCTCCCGCACGTCATGACGTTTGGAAATCTGCGCCCTCATTCATTTCTTCAGAATTCAATCACATCAGAGCATCAATCATCATCTTTTCTCTCCAGAAACCCGTGGAACTTCGCATAACTACAAACTTGTAAGTTCTTACTTTCTCTACTCCTTTCTCCTCAGATTCTGTCCTCGACTTTCTCCTTAACCACTTTCCTCTTGAAACTTGCCCTTTCCCTTCTCTTAGATGGGTAGATTTAAGTGCTTAGTTGATACCGCCGCTGGGATGGAAGGCTTTAGGGCCAAGTATTAGATTCCCAGCGACATAGGCTTGAAGTACTGTCCGGCGGAAGCCGTAGGTGGTTCTAGGAAGACAGGAGAGGTTATCATCCCTATGATTGCCTTCATAGAAGGTGGGATGACCCTCCCTATGAGAAGTGTAACTAGGGAATACCTTCGCAGCCATAGGTCATGCCCCGACCAATGCGCACCCAACGTATTTAGAGTCTTAGGAAGTGTCGACGCTCTAAATGAGCAAATGGGCTTGAACCTCACATGGCACGATGTTGCATTTATGTATGAATGCCACAAACTTACAAAAGTAGGTTATTACATTAAATCACGGTCTAGTGTAGTTAGGTTAATTTCTTGTCTGCCCAAGTCCAATAAAGGCATGAAGGACGACTACCTCATCGCCTCAGGCAACTGACACGACGACCCTCACTGCCCAGTCATATGGGGAGACCCAGGTGTGACTCCTTAGGAGTTAATTTCTCTACCCCAAACTTTAATCTCAAAATCTTCTAATATTTATTTCCTTTTGCACACTGTCAATTTCGATTTCTCATATGCATTACAGATCTGACCATACTTGGCTTCTTTGGTATCCTTTCTCGCAGATAAACAACTCGCGCACCCACGTTTGAGCCACTGCAATGTTGCTGACCTAAACCGCGTACTGCGCTCAAAAGTGTTTGTGAGTGAAGACCTGCAACTTAGAGCGGCCCACCTAATACTAGGGTACGACCCTATATCCTCGAATTTCCAGGAGATAGAGAACGCGATTATCGCGGGGGATAGGAGGCACAAGAGGATAAACGTAGCAAGGCCGCACTTTCTCGCCGACCACGACATTCCTGACGAGCCCAACACCATCCTATACACGCGACCCATCGCGGCGATACCTCTCTCAACGCACTTTCAGACAACCGCCGCCCCGGAGGAGCAAGTGTCCTCGTCGCACTCGTTGGACGAGGAGATAGACCAATTCTAGCTTGAGGACGTCGAAAGACCTCGATGAAGCCAGTTTGTCGTACTCACTGACGAGAAAGACGAGCCCGCCGAGGCCTCCGGAGTTGCAGGTTTAATAGTTGCCCAACCTGACGACGATTCTGAGGAGGAGGAAATGGATGTGCTCCAAGGCCTTCTGACTAAGAGAGGTGAGAAGGTTTCCCAAAAAAGAGCGGGAGGGTCCCAAGTTCCTCCGTCCTTGCCACCACCCCCTCCTCCAGCCGATCCTAAACCTCCGGTTGAGGAGCCCAAGAAGAAAAGAAAGGGGGAGGCCGAGGAGGCTGGTGGCGAAAAACAGAAGAAGCCAAGACAACAGCCACAGCAAGCTCAGCAGCAGAAACTGGACAAAGGCAAGGGACGTGCTCGTTCAGTTGAAAGCGGGGAAATTAGGGACATGGCCGAAGAGCGCCGAGCACCGGCTTTCTGGTCTCCTGATTTGAGATTGGACGGAGCACCAATCTCTTGCCAGTCCAGCATTAGGGCATTCCAACAAGGCCACACCCACCACCTGGCCGAGGCATTGGAACGTCCCCTTCTGCTGCCCAAGGATATGGAAGCCTTGGAAAAAATGAGCCAGCCTCAGCTGTTCCTTTCTTTGAAAAGGGAATTAGCCCTGGTAAGTTTCACTTCTTATGAATATTTCATTTTTCATGATATCGGATTATTAGTATGTGTTTTCCTGCATCTAACTCTCTAATACTTTGTCACAGGCCATTCAAGAGGTCTTTGCTGCCGAGAAATTTGTGGAGGATTCTCGGAAGAAGGCCGGAATGGAGCAGGAGATTCGGCTGAAGACTGAGAAGTCCCTGGGCCAGGCCCTCGCAGAAAACGAGAAACTCTCCTCTTAGCTAGCCAACCTAAAAAGAGAAAGAGACGGTGCCGAGGCCAGCCTGAGAATGATGAGGACTCAAGTGGAGGGGCAGCGCAAGCTTCTCCATCAAAAGGACGACGAGCTCACCAACGCACAGAAGGAACGCTCTGACTTGGAGAAGAAGCTTGTGCAGATGAAGAAGGAAGCTCGCACCTTCAAGGATTCACTGGAGGCTGCGAAGAAGGCTAGCTACAAGGAAGGGGTGACGGCGACAGAAGACCAGTTGACAGAGGCGTTCGCGGCCTTGTGCCGAGAATACTGTCAGCAGGTCTGGGGCGAAGCCTTAAACGCAGCAGGGGTTCCTTCAGCTTCCGAAATGAGGAAGCCTGAGAACGTTTGGCTTCCCCTTGACATACAGGAGATAGATGAGGCTCCTGCTGTCGCATCTGCCCCTGAGACAGCCACTTCTGCTCTCCCTCCTGCGATTCCTGAACCCATTCCGGATCCTACAGAACATACAGGTTCCAATAAAGAGAAGGAAGGGTGTGGAGGTGCCGAGAAAGACCCAAGCCAAAGTGTGGAGCCCACCGTCCCTCCAACAACTACAGCAGACAAAGGGAAACAAGTCCTGTCTTCCTTTGAGTTGGAGCTAAAAACACTGAGGCTACCAGCACTTCTCAGCAAGACCCCCCTCCAAAAGTTTAGGGCCGAGCCTAGGGCTTTTTTCTCTTTGTAATTAAGATTTTTCATGTAATGTGTGTTAGAATAATTAATGAAAGACAATTTCGTTTGATTTTCATTTGACTTGTATTTATTTTATCTTTGTGTTTGCCATAAGAATTCCTCTCAAACTACATCTCCCGAGTATATCAAGCACGAAGTAATAACGAACGCCTAACGGACTGACTTAACTTTTTGCAAACATTTGAAAAGTAAAGTGTTCAAGAACCTACCAAAAACAAACTTGGTTTAGATGGTAGGTAGTGCCACACTTTGCAAACCCACATGATACTTAGGATTTGTAACCTGGAACGCTAACTTTAGTAAAGTGTGGGGTCCGAGGACCCTACTTTACCAAATTTCTGCTTGATACTTAAAGATGTGTGACTTAAAATTCTATTTAAACATGATTTTATTTAACAAATGATAAAACATCAATTTCCACAAGATATGTGGTTCGAGGACCATACTTAACCAAATTTCTGTTTGACATTTAGTGATAGTAATTTAAGATGTTAATTTCCCCAGAGTAGAAGGTCTGTAGACCTGGCATAACTAAGGTTCTGTTTAACAAATGATAAGACATCAATTTCTACAAGGTATGTGGTCCGAGGACCATGCATTACCAAGTTTCTGTTTGATATTTTAGAACATATCAATTTCCACAAGGTATGTGGTCCGAAGACCATGCATTACCAAGTTTCTGTTTGATATTTTAGAACATATCAATTTCCACAAGGTATATGGTCCGAGGACCATGCATTACCAAGTTTCTGTTTGACATTTTAGAACATATCAATTTCCATAAGGTATGTGGTCCGAGGACCATGCATTACCAAGCTTTTGTTTGACATTTTAGAATATATCAATTTCTACAAGGTATGTGGTCCGAGGACCATGCATTACCAAGTTTCTGTTTGATATTTTAGAACATATCAATTTCCACAAGGTATGTGGTCCGAGGACCATGCATTACCAAGTTTCTGTTTGACATTTTAGAACATATCAATTTCCACAAGGTATGTGGTCCGAGGACCATGCATTACCAAGCTTCTGTTTGACATTTTAGAACATATCAATTTTCACAAGGTATGTGGTCCGAGGACCATGCATTACCAAGTTTCTGTTTGATATTTTAGAACATATCAATTTCCACAAGGTATGTGGTCCGAGGACCATGCATTACCAAGTTTCTGTTTGATATTTTGAGAGTTGTAATTGATAAGCCCATATACATTTATAATTTAAACCACAAACGACAAAAGTGCCTTTTATTAATAATAATACCTTCGAAGGTTGTTTACATTCCACGGGTGTCGTACAACTTTTCATCTAGATCAGCTAGTCGATATGACCCTATGCCTGCTACGAAAATAATCTGATATGGTCCTTCCCAATCCGGTCCTAGTTTACCCCAAGCTGGGTTTCTAGCAGTACCTACAACTTTTCTCAAGACCAGATCCCCAGGCGCAAGTGGCCTGAGCTTCACATGAGCATCATACCCTCGTTTAAGCTTCTGCTGATAATAAGCCATTTGGACCATAGCTGTCTCTCGCCGTTCCTCAACTAAATCTAGGCTCTTCTCCAAGAGGCCGTTGTTATTTTTTGGGCTAAAAGTACTCGTCCTTAGTGTGGGAAAACCAGACTCTAAAGGTATCACTGCCTCGGCCCCGTAAGTAATAGAGAATGGCGTTTCTCCTGTGGATCTACGCGGCGTAGTTCGATACGTCCATAGAACATGCGGTAGTTCTTCTACCCATCTGCCCTTCGCATCGTTCAGCCTTTTCTTGAGTCCACTAACTATAACCTTGTTAACGGCCTCGGCTTGCCCGTTTCCTTGAGGATAAGCTGGAGTGGAGTATCTATTTATGATGCCCATGTCACCACAATATTTCCTAAAAGCTCTACTATCAAATTGAACGCCATTGTCCGAAATGAGTGTATGCGGCACCCCGAATCTAGTGATGATGTTTTTCCAGATGAACTACTTGGAATCGACGTCCCTAATACTTGCCAAGGGCTCAGCCTCTACCCATTTGGTGAAGTAGTCGGTCCCCACAAGCAGCCACCTTTTATTTCCTACAGCCCTTGGAAATGGTCCTACTATGTCCAATCCTCATTAAGCGAAAGGCTAAGGACTGGAGAGAGGATTAAGGACTCCTCCAGGCTGATGAATGTTAAGAACGAACCTCTGGCATTGGTCACACTTTCTTGCATAGTCCTGAGCTTCCCTCTGCATATTGGGCCACCAATATCCTTGAGTCAGGGCCCTATGACCTTCCCTTAGTATGGCTCCCACAAATTCCCTCATGCAGTTCTTCCAAAAGTGCCTTCGTTGATTCGGGGTGTACGCATAACAAATATGGTCCGGAGAAGGATCGTTTGTACAATTTCTGATCCTCGGACAACCAGAAACACGGTGCCTTTCGACGGATCTTGTCTGCTTCAGACTTGTCCTCCGGGAGAATGTCGTTTTTCAGAAAAGATATCACAGGGTCGATCCAACTAGGTCCAGGCCTTATTAAATGGATCCGGGCTACACCAACAGGGGTAAGAGCTGGCTCTAGCAAATCTTCGACAAGGATAATCCTAGGCAAACCCTGAGCCGAGGACGTCGCTAAGGTAGCCAAAGATTCTGCATGTGTATTTCCACTTCTAGAAACGTGAGATAAGATAAAGGAATCGAATTTAGATTGTAAACGTTTGACCTGGGTCAAGTATTCTTGCATTCTTGGGTCTCTAGCCTCCATGGTCCCCGCCACCTGGCCGACCACTAACTGAGAATCCGAGAGCATGTGAACTTCCTTTCCGCCCATCCTATGTACCATGTTCATGCCGACCAAGACTGCTTCGTACTCGGCCTCATTATTAGTAGCCAAGAACGCCAACTTTAGGGATTTTTCGAAGACAATCCCTTCGGGGGAGACCAGGACGAGTCCAATGCCAGACCCTCTTTGGTTAGCTGCCCCATCAACGGATACGCTCCAAGTCAAAGGTCTTTCGTTCGTAATCATGCCAACTGATTTCTCATCCATGTGTGATTCCTTCAAAGTTTCTTCCAACAATGGTTCAACAAACTCTGCCACCAAATTTGCAAGAACCTGGCCCTTCACCGAGGTACGTGGCATGTATTTGATGTCAAAGGCTCCCAAAATAGTTCCCCATTTAGCCACCCTTCCAGAGTAGTCGGCACTATGCAACACTGACTTGAGAGGCAGTTGGGTCAAAACTACAACGGTGTGGGACTGGAAATAATGAGGAAGCCTCCGCGTGGCATGAACTACGGCTATAAGTGCTTTCTCCAAAAGTAGGTAACGCACCTCGGCGTCATTCAGCGTTTTGCTGATGTAGTAGATCGGTCTTTGCACCCTACCGTCGTCCCTTATGAGGACCAGGCTGACCACATGGACGGCCACTGCCAGATACGCAAATAGGACCTCATCTACTTCAGGCTGAGACATAATGGGTGGTCGGGAAAGATATTCCTTAAGTTGTTGGAAGGCTACAACGCACTCCTCAGACCATTGGAACCCCTTCCACTTATTCAACAGTTGGAAGAAAGGCCTGCATCGGTCAGCTGACCGCGAGATGAACCTGCTGAGAGCAGTGATCATTCCGGTTAATTTCTGAACTTCCTTTGGATTTCGAGATGGCTGTAAGGTTTGAATGGCTCTGACCTGTGTCGGATTCACCTCTATCCCTCTATGAGTGACCATATAACCCAAGAACTTACCAGAACTCACACCAAAAGAACACTTTGAGGCATTAAGACGCAACCTGTACTTTCTAAGTACCTGAAAAGTGTCATTCAAATCTTTCACGTGCGCAGATATCGTCTTACTCTTCACTACCATGTCATCCACATATATCTCAATGGTCTTTCCAAGCTGCAATTCAAACATTCTGGTCATCATCCTTTGGTAAGTAGCCCCAGCATTCTTCAACCCGAACGGCATCACTTTATAGTGATAATTCCCTGTTGGAGTAATAAAGGCAGTTTTCTCCTGATCTTCTGCCGCTAGTGGAGTTTGGTGATAACCTTGGAAGGCATCCAAAAAACTCATCCGAGGATGTCCGACGGTGGCATCCACTAGCTGGTCGATGCGTGGCATCGGGAACGAGTCCTTTGGGCAGGCTTTGTTTAAATCTGTGAAGTCTACACATACTCGCCATTTTCCATTCTTCTTTTTTACCACAACCGTATGCGCCAACCACTCCGAATAAAAAACTTTCTTAATAGCCCCAGCCTTCTTGAGCTTGAGCACCTCCTCTTTAACGGCTTCGGAATGCTCCTTGGAGGAACGCCGAGGGGGCTGCCTTCTAGGAGGAATAGCAAGATTGACGTTCAAATGATGACAAATGAAGCTTGGGTCAACACCCGGAGCCTCATAGGGGTCCCAGGCAAAAACATTGATGTTGTTCTTTAGAAACTCCACCAATTCCATCTTCTCTTGGTGTGGTAAACATACCCCAACCTGGAAGAACCTTTCGGGATCATCTGATATCAGAAACTTCTCTAGGTCTTCGCATATGGCCTCCTCTGCTGTCACCACGTTGGGCGCATCCAGAGTCATTAATTGCTATAATTCTTTCACAGCCGAGGTCGAAGACTGCACTTCGGTTTGATGCAGCACTGCGGCCGATATGCATTGCCTGGCCATCAATTGGCTGCTGAGAATCTCTTCAATGCACTCCCCCGAAGGGAACTTAACCTTAACATGCAAGGTGGAGGAAATAGCCCCCAGAGCGTGCAGCAAGGGCCGGGCAAGGATGGCTGTGTATGGGGAATATGCATCGACCACAATAAAATCCACCTCAACCGTCTCCGAGCCAGATTGCACGGGCAACCGAATCTGTCCCTTTGGTATAACGGCCTTCCCTTCAAACTTATTAACAGTGAGTTGTAAGGGGTGAGGTCCTCCAATTTCAACTTCAGCCCCTTAAACAAGTCAGGATACATGATATCCACACCGCTACCTTGATCAATCATCACCCTTTTTACATCATAATTCCCTATCCTTAGAGTGACCACTAGGGCGTCGTCATGGGGTTGGATGGTTCCAGCCTTATCTTCCTCTGAAAATCCCAAGACAGGCACATTCAACTTCAATCTCTTCGGCTTGGAGCCCCCTCTTCGGCTTGGGAGTGCGAAACTGCCATCACCCTGGTGGGACATGAGCCAGTCCTGCCAGGCGCAGCGGAGATAACGTTGATCGTTCCCAAAGGAGGCCGAGATGAATTATTCCTCTGATTATTCAACCCAGACTGACTGCCCTATTCGCTAGGTTGGTATAGGTGCTGCTTTAATTTTCCTTCACTGACAAGCTGCTCCAAGTGGTTCTAGAGGGTCCGACAGTTCTCGGTAGTATGACCCACGTCTTGATGGTACTGACAAAAGAGATTCTGATTCCTCCTGGCAGGATCCCCCGCCATCTTATTGGGCCATCTGAAGTAGGGTTCCTTACGGACCTTCTCTAGTAGCTGGTGCATCGATTCTCAAAATACAGTATTAACTGTCTGAGGTGCTGCCGAGCCCGACTGCATGGAGTAATCTCTCCTCGGCTTGTTGTTGTGATATCTATCCAACCTGAAATCCCATCTCTCCTGCGGGATAACCTTCGCCTTACCCTTCCCCTGCTGTTGGTCTTCCTCGACCCTTTTGTATTCGTCAATACGGTTCATGAGGCGACGTACACTCCGTACGGGTTTCTTGGTCAAGGACTTCCTCAAGTCATGATCGGTTGGAAGGCCTACTTTAAAAGTATTGATCGCCACCTCATCAAAATCACTGTCTATCTCGTTAAACATCTCCCAATACCTGTCGGAGTACGCTTTCAACGTCTCACCCTTCTTCATAGCCATAGACAACAGCGAGTCCAACGGTCGAGGAACTCTGCTGCATGTAATAAACCGTGACGCAAATGCTCTAGTCAGTTCCCCGAACGAACCTACAGACCCAGATTTAAGACCTTTGAACCACCTCATAGCAACAGGTCCCAAGCTAGAAGGGAAGACTTTGCACATCAGGGTCTCATTGTGAGAATGCACTGCCATTCCCTGGTTAAAGTGGCTCACATGTTCCACCGGGTCAGTCCGGACGTTATAAATCATAAAGGTGGGTTGGGTGAACCTTCTGGGGAGTCTTCCATTCTCAATCCTACTTGAGAATGGTGATTTGGAGAGTTGGTGCAACGCCCGGCTCATAGCATCGTTCCCCAAGCCCCTGGAGGGGAGCTTCCTGTGCCTATGACCTGGTGAGCCATTCTCTTCATAAGAGAATGTTTTGCTGGGGGGCGACTATGACCTTGAACTGTAACTACTTCCCCGGGATCTCCCTGAAGAAGGACTAGATGAGGATGGCGAATGCCTCTGTCTGACGTGGCGTAGCTTCCTCTTAAGATGATTGATCTCCTTCTGCATGGCTTTGGCACCATCTTCATGGGTGGTACTGTCTCCTCCACCGTGAGTATGACTCGTTCTAGGATACTCGGTGTAAACGCTACCCTCTCGATCCCTCCGGCGCTCAAGACGCTCGAAAAGATCCTCAGGTTGCGATCCCTAAGATTCTGCATGGTGTGAGCCTAAGCCTGCCATGGTGTTCCAGTTCCTTCAACACTAGATTCCCACAGACGGCGCTAATTGTAAGTGCACAATTGTGCCTGGACCCAAAAACACACGTGGGTTCAGGCCCAATGAGCCTTAAACAATGAAATTTGTAGAGTGTGGGCTTGCAATCTAGTTTAGTGATATTCGAAACTTGATGAACAGGCTAGAATGTTACAGTATTTGCAAACAACGGACGAATAAGGCAAATGAACCTCCTACGTAAGCCGAGGACGATTTATGTATTATTTCTCTTTGTTTTCTTTCAAAGGTTACTGTTCTTAGTCTTTGTTTAGCCACACTTTTTCTTTACTCTCTTCCCTCCTTAAATACTTCTTCTTCTTCCCTCTTTATCCACGTGTAACGCAAATCACCCTATTAGACACCTGTCCCATCCACCACCCTCTGGAAGTCTTCAAATAATAGCAAGAAGGCTGACTTCTACTATTAAGGGGTCATTTCCCCATTAATGCGGCCAGGGAGGTAGGTGCAGGGTTTTTAATGTGGAGGTAGCAGCCTTTTTCTAAGATATTTCTTGCACTCCGTGGTGTCTAAGGGATATTTAGATCCCCCTCTTAACCAACAGTTCGTCCAGAACACTGCCTTGATCTTTTTGGCAAATCCCAGGGTCTTTGCAGGTCTTTCTGAGGAGAGATTCGTCCTCGGACGAATCCTCGGACTCTCAACCTATGGGCCGACTTGCAGCTCTAGAGGCTTTTAGTCTAAAACGAACTAGCGCCCATCAATAAAGCCCAAGGCCCAAATACTTACTTAGGTCCTTTTATTCCCCACAATATGTACTCAAGTTCTGTATTCTTATTTTCTCTTCTTGTCTTTGGGATCTATGCTTGCATATTTAATTCCCAAAGGATATGTGCACAAGTATGGTGATGATCTTGAATGGAAAGCTCACTTGAGGGGCTTCCCAACATGCATGGGGGGTTTACTTGATGATTCCTACTCACGAGGGAGCTTTTCTTGGTAACTTTCGACTTACGAGGAAGTCTTTGACGATGTAGGATCCACTAGGGAAGATCCTTCCTTTATGACTCATTGGAGAGTTTGTGTCGGTTCCAACTCAAGAAAGAGCTTCATTGGTAATTCTTGACATACGAGGGAAAATCCTTTTTCTCGTAACCCACGAGGGAGTCATCTTGGTGATTTGGACCCACGGGGAGGTCCTCGATGATTCAAATTCACTTGAAGAAAGTTTTTCTATCTGTGACTTACGGGGGAGTTGGTGGATGGTTTTAACTTATGAGGGAGTTTCCTTGGTGATTTTTATCCATCGGGGAATGCTTTTAGAATCCTTGTTTCTTTCGACCTGCTGAGGGTATTTTTGTCATTTTAGTGTTTCTTTGTTACATTCTTGATAATCCATGGTCCATTAGGGATTTTCTTTGAATTTTTCTTGCATTTCCCATTTGCCGGGAGTCCACTAGGGATTTTCTAATATTTTTTTTTTGTGCTAAACTATACGTAGTTTAGTGGGAGGTCAAAACTACATGCAGTTTAGTCATCAAATATCTTCCTGCCTCTTCATTTTTCTCCAATGGTTACCAACTGTTTCTTTTTCTTCTTATTCTTCTTCATCTTCCTCATCTCTTCACATTATCTCTAACTCTTCAACTTCCATTTTCTCTCTACAAAATCCTCTACCATTTCTTCATCTCTGACAATTTGAAACTCTCATTTTCTCCCAAACTCTCTCTTCTCCAATGGCACTTAAGACCAAGACCAAGAAAACCTCTTATGTGATTTCTGATGAAGTCTTCAATCTCACTCGCTTGGATGGAGCCATAAGGCTAACAAAGTCTCCTCCATTGACTTTTTAGGCCACAAAACCACCTTTCAGAGGGTGCACAGATTGGATTGGTAAGTTTTTCAACTTTTCTCATTTTCAAGTCTTGCTTATGATCTTCTATTTTAATCCGGTTTTGGACTTGTGAATGCTTGGGTTTTGTTGTGGGATGGGTCTAGACAAAATCCTGATGTCTTAGGAGGGGTAGGAACATGTTTAGGATGCTTTGATTCATAGCATGCTGAAATTGTCGAGGGACCCATTCTACCTATGTTCACACGTCGCATGCATTGTGCATGCATGCGCAGGTTGTCTTCATGCGTATGCATACACACTTCATGCATACGCATCTATGTTCATCAATTCATATGGATGTATGCCCCAACATGCGCACGCATGAAGGACCTTGTGTATGCATACATAGGACCTATGTACGGATGTTGGTACTCTGAAACCTCATCTTTTGTCTAGTTTGATTTTTTTTTTCCCGCTTATTTTCCTCACCCAATCATGCTTCTTATGCTCCTTTTCATCCTATTTTGTAAGTTTGACTACCTTTCACTGTAGGGGCAGTATTAGCCACATTTCTTTAAGGTATAGGGTCATGACTAATGATACAATGGCCTTGATACACACGGCCGGCTTTGAACCTGTAATTTGTTTGCTTTCAGAGGGTTTTGCCAGTGGCATTCTAGTGTAGACACTAGCTGAGAGGTGGTGGGATACCACCCATACCTTTCACATTGCTGAGTGGGAGACGATGGTGACTCCCCATGACTTTCATCGGATGACAGGTTTGAGATTCAATGGACCCCTCATCAGTCTAGAGGGTGAGTCAGGTATTCAGCTGGGTGTAGACCTACTAGGGTGTAGGTAATCGAGTGAGAGCATTCGCTACTTTGATTTGGAGGTGGACTACATGCCTTGTTCTCAGGCAATGCCTGACGATTGTGCCCGGATGGCTAGGGCATTCTTGTTGTATCTATTGGGGGCATATCTCTTAGCCAATGAAGGGAAGACAATATCCTTAAGGTGGCTAGCTCTCTTTCGTGACTTTGAGCACGCTCGAGAAGCGAACTAGGGCCAGGCTTGCCTTGCCTACCTTTATTCGATCCTAGATACCTTGAGCTCCCTCACGTCAGCTAGCGGGGCCTTGGAAGTTCCTTGAGGTTAGACCATTTTCTTTCCCTCATGTAGTTCCACAAATTTTAATTTGTACTCTTGGAAACTGTATTTGTTCATATGTCATCTAGGTTTACAAAATTGCTTTTCATGCTCTTTGCAAACTGTACTTTTGTTCTATCTTGAAAACTGTATCTCTATTTTGCAAACTGTCATCTTGCAAATTATCATCTTTCTCTTTTCTTTGCAGTGTTGGGCCTTGAACTATGGCCTTGTTGCCTGTAGTGCAGATGTGAACCTGAAAAACTTCCCGTCGGCCCGGACTCATCTCAACAACCTCTCCTCTGAAGATGTGAGTAAAATTCTTCTTTCCTAGCTGTCATTGCATGTTTCAAAGGTTTTCTCTCTAACCATGAGCGCTTTTTATAGATTACTTGGGGACCTTGGGTGGGTGTTCCTCCCATTACTGACCTTGGTTTGGCTTTTTGTTGACCACTCTTTATTAAGCCACATGGACTGCTTTAATAGATGACACATGCCTTAATTGAGTGAGGCCTAGCTAATTTTGCAAGTGGAGCGTACTACACGTGTTCAGGGCTTCTTTCCAAGCAACTAGGCTCATTATTATTGCTCTGCTTACGTAATCATATTTATGAACTAGCTACCACATTTAAGGCAATAACCACTCTGTCTTTCTCTTTCAAACCCCAGTCTTACACTTACACAGATAAATCTTCTTCCAAACCTTACGTTTTCTTCCTCCAAACATTGTTGTGTGTTTTTTTACAATGAATAAACATGGAAGGAGAAAACAACTCATTTTTAAATATTCGAGCAAATGCTGATATTTTTGTTGAAATACTTGCACATCTTCCTCCCAAAGAAATTTGCAATATAAGAAGTGCTTCCAAAGATCTAGAATCCTTTACAAAAAGCCTAGAATTTGAAGCCAAACATTTCTTTAGTTGTGAGGAGATGTTCCGCAATCTTATTGGTTTCTATCAAAGCTTCTCCATTGATGATCCACTAATGAAACCATGGCGTCATGACTTTAACCAATCCATGACCTTCCATCCCATCGGAGGTGAATATTTTTATGAGCCAATGTTTATTCCCATTCAAGAATGTGCTAGTGGCCTACCATCTTTGAGCGATCTAATTGGAATGATTTTATTACATTAATACTTTCTATTGCAATAACCTATTGCCACAAAGTTTATTGCAACAATGTACAATGACTTTTTTTGTTGCAATGAAATCTTATTATTAAAACTTCAACTTTTTTGCAACAAAAAATATTGTTACAACAATCCTTTTTTTTATTTATTATAGTCTATTCTCATTCCTTCTCATAATGCTTTATTTTATATGATCTATTATATTTACTTTATACGGTGTAAAATAATTTCCTTTAATTTGTTAGTAAGCTTTCTATCAATGGAATGAATAATAAATGTCTTATAGAGATTAATAAATGGGTAAATTACAAAGTTGGTCCTTATCCTTTATATTATATTTCAATTTAGTTCTTAACCTTTCAACTGTGTCAATTTGGACCTCAACCTTTTCAGTGGAGTGTCAATTTAGTCTTTGT